>NW_026262707.1:949439-1193858 GCF_021869535.1 Mytilus californianus
AAGTAAGTTAATAGGTTCTAAGTGTCATCTTTTTTGATTTTATTTTAACAACGAAATAGACATTTTTTACCAATAATTATTTTCTTCAATAACGCGCGTCTGGCGTAAATACAAAATTTAATCCTGGTATCTATGATGAGTTATTTACACCTGCAATAAAATCAAATAAATACATAGATGAAAAATGCAAACTTAATAAAAAAGATACATTTATAACTAATTTCTGCGATAGACTTTTTTCAACAAGTATTTCTTGGAGAAAAACAAAGACAAAAATGAAAGATAATACAAACACATTGACGGGATGTATAAGTACCGAGCCACGTCAAATGGATATCACATATAACAGACCAAACAGCAAAAGCAATATCAACAATTGAACAAAGACAAATAAAAGAACAATATAACACGTAGTTAAGATAATAAACAACGTCATTACGCAGAATCCATACATCAAGACCATCATGTATAATTTGTGAAGTTGATACGGAATAGCTATCAACAAGGTCTCGGCACCCTGTATTTAAACGAAATTTAGACAGTAATTTTATATTCCAGAACAAGAAGAAGCAGCGAAGGCCATAATGCTGCCACAACAAATAAGACAACTGAATGTGGCACCTGTATCGCCAAGTCTGCCACCACCATCACCTATAGCAACAATACCGATGTCCATGCCTTCTCCACAATTTGAATCAATAAGTCAGATGCAGTCTTTGACGGGAACATCATCATCAACACCACTTTCTACAACCATACTGCCACTTATTGAGACACAACCGATTTCAATTTAAAACTTACCAAACAGTAAACCTAGCAAAAGAGGTGTCACGGCATAAGACTAAGACAATAACCCAATGTTTTAGTGGTGCACTTTAAGAAGTTGTAAATCAAACTGATATTCTTCTTTCAAAAGTGGGGCGTGTGTTTGACTGTGCGGGATGTATCCACGTTTGCAGCCACGTCCGGTCAGAATGGGGACGTTATATCCGATGCCTCGTGTAAAGAGAGTGCCACGAACTTTGCACGTTAAGAACCCTTACAACAACTCTTTCATGGGTTCCGGAGGTGGCCTGTTGCAAGGCAAAAATTCTGTCCCTTTCCATTATACGCTCATTTTTCAGTGGCAGTCAAAATGTCCCCAACCATCATCCCGATTGATTGATTGTTGGTTACTTAACGTCCAGTGGCAAATATTTCATGCATATTCAGGACAAGAACAAATTAACACTAAATACAATAGGTAGGTTCTGTCATAGGGGCGTCCGGGTTTAAGGTCGGAGAAATTTAGACTGCCACAAGAAATTAGGGAATATTGGATTGGGACATAAATTTTGCCTTGCAACAGGTCATCTTCGGACCCCTCAAAAAGTTGTTGCAAAGGTTCTTAACGTGCAAAGAGCGTGGCACTCTCTTTACACGAGGCATCGGATTTAACGACCGGATGTGGCTGCAAATTTGTACATCCCGTACAGCCAAACGGACGCCCCACTTTGGCGAGGGTTTTAATGCCGGTCGTAGGAAGACCAATAATGACCATACTTGTATTCCCCAGTCACCCTTGGGGGTTTTGACGAAACCGTAACGTTAACATTTCATTAAAATATCTATTATCTTACAACCCTAAACAATTTGAAACCAAACTTCATAACAATATTTACTAAACTGTTATCATTGCATCATATATGTAATACCTTTTACTTAAATTCTTGCAGGACATGCAAATTTTATTGGAAAGAAGACAGGAAAGGTGTTGTCCTTTGATTTAAGGCGTGTAAGACTTGTGAATTCTATCTAAATAGAAAAGAGACTGTTCCAGAGCATGAGTGTCAATTGAATTGGCATGGCTCTAGTAAATCCATGGAGGCAGATATGGCGGTGTCTATGGCCCACAGGTTAAAAGATGATGAATGTGAAATTAATGGTATGTATCATATTCAAAATAAAGAATTTTAAAATACGATTTCATATAATGAGTTCCCAAAAATGCATTGAAAATATAATATAAAGGGAAATAACTTTTATCAACAATACTTTCAAAACTGAAAAATGCATTGAAAATATAATATAAAGGGAAATGACTTATTTCATCAATACTTTCAAAATTGATAGGTAAATACTTTGTGATTTTTACAGGAAACTTGGATTTTGTTCTTACACTTTTATGACAAAGAATCAATTAACGTGTTGTTAATGATATAATATGACCAACGTCATGTAAAAATCCAGTTTATATTTAATTTAGTTGCTTCATTTACATTGGCTACATGTAACTTAATAAGGCAGAATTTTACAGTTATCACTATTTTCCAAATAAAAAAAAATATGCTTGCAGTTGTATATCTTTACCGCTGTTTTGTTGCCTTTTTGTAGGTTTATAATTCTTCAATCTTCATTTCAGTCGTATATGCTGAACAAGGTCAACAACAACAACTTCCCGAAGACCCACTACCTGAAATACCCCAAAAAATGTCAACAGAAAAGAAAAACATTGACCTTGTTGCTATTAGTTGTGACGAAGAAACCCATCACCAATTCACAAAGAGGCAGCAGTAGGATCGGTTTAAACACTGCGGATAATACTTTGATTTTTTATGTCGATACCGTATAATTGCACTTCTTCATACTATAAACGACAAATTTATTGTCAATTTCCTTTTCTGACGTTCTAAATATAATTGTAACTTATATCATAACAAAATAGCGGGTCATTCTGGTAAAGATAGAACCCCAAAATGCTAGCAGATTAAGATTGTATTGGCCTAGAATTACTGAAAACATTAAGCTATGGTGTCTTTAATGTGACCTATGTGCCCGTTGTAAACCTGTTCCAGTTGTAGGGAAATCCCCACTTAGACAGTCCAGTGTCCTTTTAGAAATGATTAATGTTGATAAAGTTGGACCACTTCCCTTTACCACCAACAGAAATGAATACATTATAGTTTAGGGGACTATTTCTCTTAAGTGGAAGGAGGCCATCTCTGTCCATCATCATACTGCAATGACGGTGGCTGATAAAATCATAAACCGAGTGTATCTGTAGATTTGGGGTGTCCTATACATTTACATACTGATCAAGGGAAGGAATTTGAATCCCATTTATTTTCAATTATGTGTGAAAAATTATGTGTACAAAAACACATTCTGCCCCATATCGCCCTCAAAATTCAATTTAATAGAAAGGTATAACAGAACTCTCAAATAAATGTTATCAATGTTTGTCAATGAACATAGAAATCACTGGGATGAACATATTCCATGTATAATGATGGCTTACAGAAGTAAAGTACATTAAATTGATCTTATGTTTGGTCTGCAAAAAAACTGTCAATGATTTTTGTCAAATTGAATATGTAGAAATGGTGAAAAATACTCCTGAGAGAAGCATATAAACATGTATATGATCATTCAGGTTAAGCTGCACAACGTGCAGATATATTATTACGTTAGAGGTGTAATAGTCCGAAACTTTTAACTTAACTGTTGGGTATTGAGGTGGTAACCCCCTGAGGTGAACCAAACATAGACTCGGATGGACAAGAACCTTTATAGTGAAAGAAACAAATACTGATGTTAATTACAAAATACAAAAATATGAACAAACAAAAAGTATTATAGTGCATGTAGATCATTTAAAACCATACTTGGGTAAAAATGGATGGTACAAGCGGGATTCGAACCCTCAATCTCGGGATCTAAATGCAGCGCTCTAACCAATTGAGCCAAAGAAGATCTTCACTTACTCACCTAGTTAAGACTACCTTTATATCTTTAGGTCTACAACACTCTTCCCCATTTTCTTTTTTCGGGTTGCGTACCATCCATCCGAGCAACTCACAGGTCCTCTAATGTACAACTCTGATACATCTACTCGGAAATCCTCTGGCCAGTTCAACAAAAATCCTCTGGCCAGTTCCACAACAATCCTCTGGCCAGGTCTACGACATTATTGAATACATTGTATGTCATAAAATCAATAAAATATAGGGAAATCCTCCGAAATGTATGATTATTATCACAATAATATAATTACGGCAAAACAAATTGTTTTGAATTTTCCTCGGGAGTCCAGTATTTTTGTGATTTTACTTTTTAAAACCATCAAGAGAAGGGTTATTCTGGTCATATATGCTTGTGGTCACTTATTTGATTTAGATTGACGTACAATAATGTCGTCATGAGATGAATTGCAATTGATAACACATCAGAACTGAAGGTAATGCAAAGTCTTTCGTCTGAATCCACAACGTATATGTGCACAACCACATAAACCTAGTCTATAATTAGTGTAATATTCGAAATATTCATCCTCTATTGTCATTTAAGAATTGAATGCTTCTTCTTGTAAATTCATTGGGGTGTAAAAGCGTTGACCGAAGTATATTTTCTATGATTGATTGATTGATTGTTGGTTGCTTAACGTCCAGTGGCAAATATTTCATGCATATTCAGGACGAGAACAAATTAACAATAAATACAATAGGTAGGTTCTGTAGTAGAGGTGTCCGGGATTAACGTCGGGGAAAATTAGACTGCCACGGGAAATGAGGGTATATTGGATAGGGACAGAAATTTAGCCTTGCAACAGGTCACCTACGGACCCCTCAAAGAGTTGTTGCAAGGGTTCTTAACGTACTTGTTGCAAGGGTTCTTAACGTACAAAGAGTGTGGCACTCTCTTTACACGAGGCATCGGATTTAACGTCCCCATTCTGACATCTAACGTAATTATTTGAACTTGCAAAGTTGCGTTAACCATTCGTATACTATACTTTCAGCAGCACAAACGACAAATCTTTTTTGGTATATAAGATGTGTCACGTAGTATTTTGCTGCCAATAAAATTAAAGATTTGATGACGTGACGCTTCTCTCTGGACATTTAATACAATTTCTCTCATTAAGATGTCAAAGTGAGTTCGTTCTTTGAGAAGGGATATGTCGTTTTCCCTGTGTAATAAATGTCAAAGAGATAGTGGTGAGATTAGAGTAGAGTCGAGGTCGTAATCTTATGTCACATATTGGTCTTTCCACACGAGACGAATTGTCCCGTTTCTCAATATGGAACTCTCCTTTAAGCTAAATTTTCTTTCGTTTTAAAATCGTGACATGAAACGTGTAAACAGAAGATTTTTATATATATTCCGGTGAATTTTTTAATATCTAAGTTATTCAAGATTATGGGTCATTTACACTTCTTACATGTGCTCTTACCCCCAAGGGTGACTGGGGAATAGAAGTATGGTCACCATTGGTCTTCTTCCGGACCTGCAGTAAAACCCTCGCCGAAGTGGGGCGTCCGTTTGGCTGTGCGGGATGTACAAATTTGCAGCCACGTCCGGTCAGAATGGAGACGTTAATACCGATGCCTCGTGTAAAGAGAATGCCACGCTCTTTGCACGTTAAGAACCCTTGCAACAACTCTTTGAGGGGTCCGTAGGTGACCTGTTGCAAGGCTAAATTTCTGTCCCTATCCAATTTACCCTCATTTCCCGTGGCAGTCTAATTTTCTCCGACCTTAATCCCGGACACCCCCTATTACAGAACCTACCTATTGTATTTATTGTTAATTTGTCCTCGTCCTGAATATGCATGAAATATATGCCACTGGACGTTAAGCAACCAACAATCAATCAATCAATACATGTGCACTTCAAAAGAAGATAAACAATGAAAATAACTTATATAACGTAAACATTTCACAAGGCTAATGTTATGGAATCACGCAACTTAAACGCTCGAAAGATATCGTTGAATGCATTCAAAGAAATTCCCTTGGTTAGGATTAAAAATGTTAAAACAAAAAAACTGGGAAAAAAAAATTGGTCACCATTTGTCTTTCACTGACTGGCTGTTAAACCCTCGCTACAATGAGGTTGTGCGGTATTTACAAGTACTCTGCCATATTAGGTCAGATAAGGGACATTAACTCCTATGCCCACGTGTTTAGATAGATAGTACCACGCATTTTGTACTTAAAAAAACCCTTGCATAAGAAAGATTGGGTTTTTTGTTAGTGCAAATATATGTGTATATCCAAAAAGTATAATTACCCCGAGGGAAAATTCAAAACGGAAAGTCCACCATTTAAAGACGAAGCCTCTCGCTTGTTTGACATTCGCTCTAAATTTCATTATATTGACAATGTGCGAACAAAACAAAAACACATAATGGGTATAACTGTCAAAAATAGACGATACAGCAGCCACCAATTGTTATAATCATAGTCACTTTAACAAATACAGAGAAACAAAAAGGCATTTATTTGTACTCCTCTGTTTACAATTATACAAATACCATCTACAAAACTTTGTGAACGTAAATAAGTTCCTCTTTTATCTTGGTTGTACGAACAACAAAATCAATAGTTCCATTTGGTTCTTCACCGTCACGTCTACATGTTTCTTTATTTCCACTGAGACTTTCTTCAATACAAACTTTCAACTTGATTAGATCCACCTTATGATAATCTCAAATTTGAAAAATGAGCTGGTGTTCCCATTTCGCCTTGCAACAAGAAACAGTTCCTCATCTTCAGTCAGCTGACAATATATATTTACGCCTCAAAATCTAAATGTTGTGTCGTTATTTTTCTGTAAGCTGTTTTTTTATGCCTTTAAACAGACATGAATTCTATAATTTGATAATTTTTCAATGCTTATATGTTTTTAAATTACATCTACAAAGCCTTTTACGTTTCATTTCGGTGCATTGTCAGGCCACGAACACGATATAATAAATACTTGTACAGTTTTTATGTATGTGGCGTTGTGTGTGGTTGTTTCAGTCAATAAACTTCCAAGAGTGTTGAACCCCAAGGGTGACTGGGGAATAGAAGTATGGTCATCAATGGTCTTCCTCCGACCGGCAGTAAAACCCTTGCTAAAGTAGGGCGTCCGTTTGGCTGTGCGGGATGTACAAATTTGCAGCCAAGTCCGGTCAGAATGGGTACGTGAAATCCGATGCCTCGTGTAAAGAGAGTACCACCCTCTTTGCACGTTAAGAACCCTTGCAACAACTCTTTGAGGGGTCCGTAGGTGACCTGTTGCAAGGCTAAATTTCTGTCCATTTCCAATATACCCTCATTTCCCGTGGCAGTCTAAATTTCTCCGACCTTAATCCCGGACGCCCCTCTTACAGAACCTACCTATTGTTATTATTGTTAATTTGTTCTCGTCCTGAATATGCATGAACTATTTGCCACTGGACGTTAAGCAACCAACAATCAATCAATCAATCTTCCTCCGACCGGCAGTAAAACTCTAGCTAAAGTAGGGCGTCCGTTTGGCTGTGCGGGATGTACAAACTTGCAGCCACGTCCGGTCAAAATGGGGACGTTAAATCCGATGCCCCGTGTAAAGAGAGTGCCACGCTCTTTGCACGTCAAGAACCCTTCCAACAACTCTTTGAGGGGTCCGTAGGTGACCTGTTGAAAGGCTAAATTTATGTCCCTATCCAATATACCCTCATTTCCCGTGGCAGTCTAAATTTCCCAGACCTTAATCCCGGACGCCCTCTTTACAGAACCTACTTATGCATGAAATATTTGCCACTGGACGTTAAGCAATCAACAATCAATCCAAGTGTGTTGCCCTCTGTTTAATGGATTGAGGAATTTCTGAGACAATCTCAAAACCCATTCAGTTTATCTGGTATCTACGATGAGTTTATTTGATGATATTTTCTCGTTAGCCATCAAAGTTATCCCCAATCATATTGTCACGTCTACATGATTCTTTATTTCCACTGAGGCTTTATTCAATACAAACTTTCAACTTGATCAGATCCACCTTATGATAATCTCTAATTTGACAAATGAGCTGGTGTTCCCATTTCGACTTGCACCAAGAAACAGTGCCACATCTTCAGTCAGCTGACGATATATATTTACGTCTCTAAATCTAAATGGTGTGTCGTTATCCTTCCGTAAGCTGTTTTTCTCCCCAAGGGTGACTGGGGAATAGAAATATGGTCACTACAGGTCTTCTTCCGACAGGCAGTAAATCCTTGCCAAAGTGGGGCGTCCGTTTGGCTGTTCGGGATGTATCAAGTACGCAACCACGTTCGGTCAGAATGGGGACGTAAAATCCGATGCCTCGTGTAGAGAGAGTATCACGCTCTCTGCACGTTAAGAACCCTTGCAACAACTCTTTGAGGGATCCGTAGGTGGCCTGTTGGAAGGCTAAATTTCTGTCCTTATCCAATATACGCTCATTTTTCCGTGGCAGTCCAAATTTTTCCTGAATTGAACACTGGCAACAGATGTCCAAATGAACATGAGAAACTACGTTTGAAGTGTAAATGAAGATTAAATGGATTAATGTTCTACATTAAATAATAATAAATCAAGTAAAAGGAAAGGGGGCATTGGTGGCCAAGTGGTCTAAGTAGTTACTACTGTAATCACTAGCCAGTCAACACTGAGGTTGTGAGTTTCGAACTCTGCTTACGCGGGTGTACTCGATTCCAATCTTAATTGACTAGGATTGTCAGTTTTCCTATCGAAGGTCGGTGGTTTTGTCCTGGCACTCCGGCTTCCTCTACCAATAAAAGTTGGCCGCCACGAAATAGCCCAAAAGCGGTGCTTAAAAGTAGCGTTAAAACACCAAAAAAATCAATCAATCAATCTAAAAGGAAGAGTTATCTTTCTTTGTACTAATTAAATATAAATATAATTTTGTGTCGTGATTGTTGATTGTATATACATATTTAAATATTTGGTTTTAATATATTTTACCTTTTGAATAAAACATATCCATTGACTTGATGCATTTATTTCACTGTATTACCAAACTAATCATGGTTATTGTAGTTATTCAATTTACATTGAAATTATTACATGTTTATCTATTTCTTTGCACGTTATTGTTTTGTTTTAACACTTGCCTAATTTTACCTTTATTTTACCTTTATTTTTGGGGATATAATGGAGATATATTAATAGTTATTACCTTTTTTGTTCTTTTGGATCATGATCGTATTATTATTTCCAACATTTATCAGTATATTGGTCTGTAAATAAATAAACAGAAATTAACAAGTATTATGAAAGTAATGCATGTTAAAAGATAGTTTACTACTTATTAAAATACAATGGACTGGAACGAAATACTAACTTGATCTATAACTTGCATTGTTTAAATTATATAACAAATGTTAAATATTTTTTTAAGCGTTACAAAAAAAAAGGGAAGAAAATATATTATTTGAGTGAATATATATTCTAAGTTCAAGGATCATAACTCGTTTAAAAATAATCAGATAAAACAACAAGAGGCTCTCAAGAGCATGAATTCCTCACCTGTAATTTTTTGCTTAAATCTTCCATCAATGAATATTTTTGCTTTTTAATATATATTAATGAGTGGCTTAAAAATTCCATTTAGATGTTCTTTGTATCTGTCATATTTTCTTCTAAAGTGAAGAAATACATTTTACTCCTATGTTCCATTTTAGCCATAGTGGCTATATTTCTTAACGTACAATCATTCAGCCCAAGTTTGGCTGAAATTGATTCAGCAGTTTCAACGGAGAAGATTTTTTAAAGTAAGCAAACTAGATGAACAAATTGTGAAAAATTGTCTTTAAAGGGGAAATAACTCATTAAGAACACATTTTACAATTTTGGTCATATTAACTTATTTGTAGATTTTACTTTCCTGAACATTTTTGCTGTTGACAGTTTATTTCTATTATGTTTATTGTTAATAATATTCAAGATAATAACCAAAAACTGCAAAATTCCTTAAAATTACCAATTTAGTGGCAGAAACCCAACAATGGACTGTTAGATTCATATGAAAATTTCATGGCTGATAGAAAATTGTTAAAATTTAGTTAAAATATATCATACATGCAATATTTTGACTGTATTTTTCGCAAAAGGGTATCGATGCCTCCTCCCCCCCCCCCCCCCCCCCCCCCAAAAAAAAATCGATATTTGTGCTGGTAAACATCATATGGTTTGAGGTTGAAAGTCTACATAAAATCCTGGATCCGCACCTGATTTCTTGTGTTTCCGTGCTGCATGAGAACCACCCCCATATATGAGTGGGCTGAAAATCAGCCGGACTTCGGTCAGACTTCGGTACCCATTTTTAACCGAAAACTGAAGTAGTTGTTTTCATGTTGAATTAATGCGGTTCCCCGGAATTTGTAAATTGTGCCTCTGTCAGGCGCACCACCAAACGGTGTCACTTGGGATTCGCTTAATTCAGCACACCTTAACTACATTATTTATTCCGGGATTTCAACGTTAACTTTATATCATATAATGTAATAAATTTATAGTTTTTATGTTACTAGTGTACTTCATATACCTAGCTGTAGTACAATTTGATTTAATTTGACTCAACTTAATACTAAATCAATCTCAAAGGATAAGTTGTGTCGTAAAGAAATAGAGTAATCCCTGGAATTGTACGGTTTCAACAATTAAACCCTTTATGAAAAGTTTGAGATGTCTGCATTAATAGCACTGAGCCGCGTCAGGTCGGAGGAGGACTTTAAATCTAATCCAATATAATACTTCGTCGAGCAGTTATAGCCAGAATCCCAGGCTACTTTAAATTCTGTATCTCTAAATTTTTCGTTCACTGATGTTAACACACATTTGCAAAAACTCTTTAAAGGAATATGCATGATATATTTGCCACTGAATGTTAAGCTATCAACACAGGATAATTCTTTTTTTTTAATCCGCATGATCTACAGATGTCTTCAGTCATGTTTGATGAAATGACAATAAAAAGTACGTTTACATTTTGCAACACTGATTCGTATACATCTTATGATTGGAATCGTAATGAGGGACAGACAGTAAATAAGTATGTTTTTTAATTTAAAAAAGCTAAAAAAACAAACAAGAGACTTTTGAAATTCTTATTTGTTTTGCAGTTATCTGAACCAACAAATGGTCGGTTATTATTGTATTTTGGTAGAAGCTTAGAAAGAGTCCAGTCTTTTGCTTATACATAACCGTATTTAGCTTCCTTGGTGCCGTTAATAACCTAGACATAATTCGTTAACACAAGGTTCTATTTTAAAATACTTCAATATGCTGTCAAACTAAAAGCCTACTCAGATAATCCTGCCTACAGCTGTGTTTTTAATCCAATTTATGAAGATATTTTTGCAAAACATGAAAATAAAATTCCTCCGTTAGGTATACGTTTAAAATCACATTTAGCTTCTTTTGATTTAAAATCTGTTGCTCAAGTTGAAACTTGCAAATGTCCTCCATGGGAACTTCCCAAACCAAAAATGATATTTGATCTCCGTGAACACAATAAAAATAAAACAAATCCTCTTTTAATTCAGCAACACTATGCTGAAATCAAAGCCAATTATTCAGATTTTTCAACTGTCTATACTGATGGATCAAAAGATGGTGACAGAGTTGCATCTGCTGCTGTCTTCAGGGACAGAGCTGCAACTCTCCGTTTGCCATCTGATGCATCGATCTTTACTGCTGAAGCAGAAGCAATAATTTTGGCTTTGAAATTTATTGCTTCTTCGGATAAATCCAAATTTATTATATGTTCTGATTCACTTTCATGCTTACAAGCTATACAAAATACTAAAATTAAAAACCCAACAATTCTCAAAATTTTATATGTAATGAGGAATTTAAAAATTCTTCGTAAAGAAATATTATTTCTATGGGTGCCGAGTCATGTTGGAATCCTTGGAAACACAGCTGTAGACCTTGAGGCAAAGAATGCCCTGGGTGACCCTTTATCTAACTGTGGTATACCATATACCGATTTTAAATCTAATATTAGAGAATATGTTTTTAATATATTGAAAAATGAATGGAGTAAAAAAGATGGTAATAAATTACATGAAATTAAACCTAATTTATGTAAACCTTTCAATAATTTTATGTGCAGACAAGATCAGTGTGTTATTTCTAGATGTCGTATTGGTCATACTAGAATAACACACGAATATCTTTTAAAAAATGAAGTAGAACCACAATGTATACCTTGTAACTGCAAGTATACTATTAAACATGTTTTAATCAATTGTATTGACTTTGCTGATATTCGGAAGAAGCATTTCAATGTCAATAATATGTATGATTTATTTAATAATATTCCATTTACAAATATTGTTTCATTCTTAAAAGAAATTGGAATATATTATAAAATATAAAAATGTTGTTATATTTAAAACGATTTTAATTTTTATCACGTTATCTTAGTGTTGATTTTTATTTGTAAATAATCAATTTGCTTTAGTCTAGAATTTTAGTTTATTGAAAGACCTTTTGTCTGATTTTAAAAATATACCTTAAATTGTTATAATATTCGAATTAGCTCTCGCCGCGATATAGCCTTTCTGTGCTAATGCGGCGTAAAGCAAACAACAATCAATCAATCAATCTATTTAAAAAAAAACTATATCTTTAAAATATAGACGATAAATCATTAGTCCGACACTGCAGATTTTATAGTTCTCACTAATTTGCCTTTGAATTCGTTTCTAAATTTTTTTATGATTTTCTAAATTTTGAATTAAAACAGAAACATAATTATTAGATAAACTGTTCCCAGATTAAAACGGAAAAGTTAAATAATTGGCAATAAGAAACCACCAGACTAGGGGGGTCAGACTATGTGGGCTTACTTTATCTTGATTATTTACAACAAACTGATAATTAATCCAACACTCAAGGAGACTAATTAACAGTTATCTGTTAGATGATAATTTTTTTTTTGCCCATGATTCCATGGTTATAAAACTAGATTTAATGGGACCACCAATGACAGAGGCGGATTTAGGGGGAAGGGGGAAAAAAATTTGGTCGATGGCTGGAGCGGGCCCCCCTCTTAGGCAGTCAATGGGCCCCCACTTATGAAAATTTCTAGATCCGCCACTGAATGGCCCTAAATTGCCACTAATAAAGGCGACATCGTGATCGCCTAACTATATAGCTCGGGTTGCATACTTCATTTAGTAATGGACTTCTGGTATTAATTATGAAGACATATTCCGGAGCGTATTCCGTATCGATATAAACATTCTTGACATAAAACATTAATTTTACCTATTCCTTATAAACACAGATAAATTTTGATTTTAGTTGGTAATTTCTTTTCTGATAACAAAATTCATTCTGTTAATCAAGCTTTATATATATTATTGTTAATATTCCTATTATTCCAGTCAACATGTACATGTAGTTTATCATAAAGGAAAGAGACATTTATATATATATATATATGTATATATATATATATAAAACAGGTGACAATATTTACACAACCACCATTAAGATGTCATAAATCACGTATGTTGAAGACGGGGTTAATTATTTATCGACCAGTGGAAGAAGTCAAATTAAACTGTTATTAATTTTCTGTTTTGTGAAAAAAATATTTAGTGGATAACAATAATTAAAATTAGGTTAGATATTTTTTTTGCTGGTCTGTACTTTGTGGGCATGTTCCCCCTCCCCCTATAAATTAGCCACTGACATTTATGTCATTAAAATTTTTGAAAGTGTACAGCACCAGCAATTTTGCTTATCTGTTATAATGATAGTGAATTTGAATACATTTACATCTTTCGTCTCTCATGTATGATAACATTTTAAAAATGTGAGAAAAAATATAGAAAACACTTTGTCTGTATTGGAAAATTTTGTTGATTATAATATATAATGTATTTAGTGTAGACAAGGAGGTATTATGAGTGTAGATGAATTTTTACGAGCTAACCATCTGTGTTTATTTGATAACATCAGTGGGCACCATCTGTGAGTGAAGCACTTAACCCAATCATTTAATCGCTTGTATAAACAATCAATTACATGAATATCAGGGGAAATCCGGATTGTTGTATAAAGTACATGGATAAGGTTGTGTAGATTTAAATCCGTGGATTAATATTTGTAGAAATCATTTGTTATTACTTTTATCAGTAGCCATGATACAAATAATGAAACATGTGTGTTTCAACTTTCTAAAGTGTTAAATTGATGGAATTCAATGTGGAGCTTTATGACTTAAAGGTATGTATGTTTTAGAATCATTTAATATTTTTTTTATAAATATAAATTATAAACGCAATTAAGTATTTTTTACAGGCAGCATGGTATTTACAACAGTATTCAGTATTATGTTGAAATCATTTTCACCTGCGATTATATTTAACATTCTTCGTTGGTGCTTGTTGTGATCTAGACGTTATGTATAATTTTAATCCTCTACATCAGACATTTAGATAATAATCTATTTTTAATAAAAGGATATATTTTATGTAAGCAAAAATTAATGGAAACCATATATATGTTGGAAATTTACACATGGTCTGGGCCATGATATTCAAATTTTATCGTTTATGTTCTGCCCATATGGTAAAATCAAAGGTACTTTATTCATATGATGTGCACCACGTGGTTTTGGCCCTTTTGATTAAATTACTTCCTTTAGTGTAAGATCAATAAGATCAATAAGATTGAAAATATAAATTATATTAAATTTGCGGATAATCCAGTCCTTTTCCGTTATGGATCTTAAACTAATATGTTTTTGAAAACTTCCTTTGGTGGATATTTACAAGAATGTTTTGTAATAAAAATGCTTACAATTTGATTTTTTATGCTATGCAAATTAGCACATTACCCCAAATTTTGCCATATGCTCAAACTAAGTTTGAATTTTGGTGGCGTCATTTTTAATGTTATAGAGATATACCTTTTTATACGCTCGTTTACAGGACGTATTATGGTACACCGTTATCCATCCGTCCGTCTTAAACGCTTTAACCAAACTTGCATAAAACTTTGGTGAATTGTTTATATCTATTGACGTGAGCTCCCGTTCGTTTTTTATAAAGTTTAGATTATACGTTTCCAATTTATGGGGTTTTATTCTTTAAAATAGGGGGATTTTCCAGTTGTCGGACAATAACTCAAGAATGCTTTCACCAACTTGCAAGAAATTGTGGTGAATTGTTTATATCTATTAACATGAGCTTCTTTTCGATTTTTACAAATTTTAGATTTTACGTTTCCGAGTTAAAGGGTTTTCTTCATAAAAAAGGGGGATTTTCCAGTTTTTGGACAAAAACTCAAAAATGCTTTCTGCAGTTCTTATGAAACTTTGGGGAATTGTTTATATCTATTGATGTAAGCTCCCTTTAGAATTTTATAAACTTTACACTTTACATTTCTGAGATATGGGGTTTTTTATTCATTAAAAAAGGGGGGATTTTCCAGTTTTCGGACAATAACTTAAAAATGCTGTCAGCAATTCTCATGAAACTTTGGTGAAATGTTTATATCTATTGATGTAAGCTCCCTTTTGATTTTCATAAATTTCTAATATGACATTGAGAATTAATTGAACTTTATTTGTTTATAGTCTGACAACAAATTCACTAAGTATAGTGAACCAGCACAGTGTATTACACAACAGCAAGAAATCTTTAATTGAATACCAATTTCAAGTTCTTTGACTACATTTATTCAGAAACCTATATGTCGAATATCTTGCTTATTGTTGAAGGCTGTACGTTGACCTTTAGTTGTTTATTTCTGTGTCATTTGGTCTCTTGTGGAGAATTGTCTCATTTACAATCATACCACATCTTCTTTTTTTATATTTGATTAATGTTTGCATCACTTTTTACATTCAACCGATTGAAAATATATTATCAATATTGAATAAATATAACATCACATGCAGTTTTGAGTATAAAACATGTATTTTCCTCTATTTACAAGATTTTTTTTTTCTCAGGTAAATCAATGAATGAGTGATAGATTTCTCTTAGAAGAAATTTAAAGGTCCCAGTGAAAAAACTATACAGATAACAATAGCTATTGTATTTATTCAATAGGACAGGTGAACTTACAAAAGTTTAAATACCTGGTCAAGATAGAGATGGCACTGTGGAAAACTTTCATTGGGTTCGCAATAAATTTGTTTATTTCTTTTGAATAATTAACTTAGATTTTCATAATATTATACAGCTAACTTAGTTATATAATGATCTTACTGAATTTCAGGATGTTATGTTGTTTGGTGTATTGCTGTCAAATTTAAGGTTTTAATAAATCTAGGTAAAAAGCTGGAATTTCAGTTCGGACTTATTTCAAATGGTCATCTTTAATTTTCTATAACCTTTTCAAATCAATTTGAATTTTCAGTAAACTATTCAGCTATTTCGTTTATATATTGAAATAAAGAAATGCCGGTTTGCTTGTTTTTTTATAAAGTCTGAAAAATTTAAGGATTCAATTGAGAGGTAATTTTAAATAAGCTACAGTATTAGTTAATAGGTGTAAACATTGATATAAAAAGAGGTTGAATTTTCAGATTTGACTAAATTCAATTAGATACCTATAATTCAAATATCTAAATTTGACAGCAATAAACCAAATTTCCAAATAACCTGTTATTTTGTAAGATCATGAAGATAAATATATAATTGAGATAGTTGTAGATTTTGATTAAAACCAAGTTGCTTTTAAATTGTTCTTAAAAAAAAAAAGATGACTATATTTAGATCGAACTGAATATCTACCTTTTTTTACCTTTATTAATTAAATCTTTAAATTGACAGCAATATGCCAAACGACATAACAACCTTGGATTCAGTAAGATCAATATATATCACAGATTGCTGAATAGTTTAAAGAAAATCCAAGTTAATTTCAAAAAGAAATAATCATATTTAAAGGAGATTTATCATAATTTTGTCTGAACTAAAAATTCTAGCTTATTTAAATTACCTCTCAATTAAAGCCTTCAATTTTACGTTACTTAACCAAAAACCAAACAAACTGGCATTCTCTAAAATAAATATTTAACTGTGATAGCTGTATATTTAAAAAAATAAAATAAAGATGACTATTTAAATTAAGTCCGAACTGAAATTGAAGCTTTTTTTTACCTAGATTAATTAAATCCTTAAATTTAACAGCAATACACCAAAATACATAACAACCAGTAAGATGAATATATAACTAAGTTTGATGTATAGTTGTATGAAAATCCAAGTTAATATTTTAAAAGAAATAAACAAATTTAAAAGTTACTATCTTTATTCAGTTCCATGTAAAAAGTCTTGTTTTTTTTCTTCTAATGATTAAATCCTTAAATTTACAGTCACAAACCAAGCTACCAAACAATTTGGCATTCTGTAAGATAAATGTATAATTGAGATAGCTGTAGAGTTTCATGAAAATCAACGTTGATTTGAAAATGTTATAGATATGATTAAAAATGACTATCTGAGTTTAATCGAAACTAACAATTCTTGCTTTTTATACGTACTAATTAAATCGTTTAATTTCACAGCAATTAATCAAACTACCATGTAACCTGTGACCCATCTCGACCTGTCTCGACCATTCCTTACTCAGTCTGTACCACTCTCAACCTGTCTCTACCAGTCATGACCTTCACGTTTAGTTTTGACTGATCTCAATCAATCCATTAAACTCAATTATATATTGAACATACAAAAGTCCAGGTTACTTCATAGTTTGATTCATTTTTATCAAATTACAGGATTTAATTAATAGGATAAAAAACTACCAAGTGAATTGGAATTCTGTAAGATCAATTAATAATGGAGTTAGATGGACTTATTCAGACCAGTCAAGACTAAATTTGAAGGTCATGACTGGTCGAGACTGAGTCAAGATTGGTCGAGAATGGTCGTTTGGGCGAGCTTTTGTAGAGACCATTTTAGACTACACCATGGTTATCATATATTCAGGTGTTGTAATACCACCAAATCATAGTACGTCACATCCTGTTGCATACGAAAAAAGGTCGAAAAAAAATATCCCCTTGAATTTGACAGTTGTACGTAATTGATCCTACATTTCATTGCAGTAAAACATTTCTGGGTCATAAACATATATCTTGGGTATTTCAAAGCACCATTATTTTTTTATTTGGGGTTTCTATAAAATATTTTGGTACTAAAACTTGTACACAGGTTAAAAAAAGGGGAAAATTTGATTGGTTAACTTCCAGTGATGGTTATTTTCTTATATACAGTGAAATGTTGTGTGAAATTTTTTTCTATAGTACTGGACAGGATAAAACTTTACTCATGCCAAGTATTTCTTTATTTGAAACAAAGATAAATTCTGCACAATTTTTTGAAAAGTGCAAATTTAACAAAGGCTTATAGGGGAAATGAATGGTGGTATAACACCTTAAATCCGATTTATTAAGAAAAGTCGAGAACAGTGAAGTAATGTCTAGATAATGTCGAGCGTTATAAAGTAATACCTGGTCCAGCAGAAAATATGTTCTATTCAGACTCTGAGCAATATGTACTGAAGGCTATTGCCAACTAAACGAATAACCAGATAAATGATGTTGATGAGTTAAATGATAATAGTTATTTAGGGAGCTACCATTTGATATATATGGAGGGCTATGATCAAATTTGAAAAAAGGCAGGACAGGAGTTTTGATTTAAAAAAAATGCAGGATGAGTAACTTGGCAAAAAAAAAGGGAGGATGACAATTTATGTAAAAAGAGTCTAAACTAATAAAAAAAAGGCAGGTCCGAATAGAGTGAAAAATAAAAAAAGCAGGACAGAGATAACAACTAAAATAAAATGCAGGACAAATTTTTTCATCCTAGCCCCCCCCCCCCCCCCCTTTGTTGATGACAGGAATTTCCTAAACTGTCCGTTTGATGGGTGCCGCTGTTATATGAATTGTAAAAAGGTTAAGCAGTAATTCATATAAAATTTTACCACGTTGATTAATTAAACAAAAGGCTCACAGGAGCCTGAATCGCTTACCTGTATTTTTTTGCTTAAATCTTTCACCAATGATTATTTTTGCTTTTTAATATATATCAATGAGTGGCTTAAAAATTTCATTTAAATGTTCTTTGTACCTGTCATATTTTCTCTAAAAGCAAAAAAATGCAGTTTACCCTATGTTCCATTTTAGCGATAGTGGCTATGTTTTTTGACGTACAAATATTCACTGATCTCACAAATTTCATATTGTAAAACAAAATAAATGATAACACTTTTTGTCGATCATTTCAATATAATCAACGCGTAAAAAGGTTAATGTGAAATCAGTTCGGTCAACTTTTTTTTGTAGAAAAACATTTTGTTTTACTATAAAATTTAAATTTTCATATAAGATAACTATCAATCTCGCAGATTTATTAGTTCTATGAAAAAACATTGTAAATATTGTAAAATCACTTAGCACATTATAGTAATGTAAAAATCAAGATCTCTAGACAATGTCAAATGTCATAATGACCAAACATAATGCATGACCGTCGTCTTTTCATTTTATGGTTTTAAAATAGATCTCTCTATCATTGACCGTGTACCAGTTTGATCTTTTTCATAGAGCGGCCCGCCCGTGCTATCCTTACTGACACCATGTACCATACGCCATTCCCTTTTATGTGAATTTGTACACGAACAAAATCTTGTCTGATTTTGAACTTTTTCCCACACTGTGTATCATCGCCACCTGAAATTGGGTACCACGAAGTGGAGAGAAAAGAAAAAAAAATAAACAAGATGAGAATTCCTATAATTTTAACCATTTCTACCGTTTCGATGAGGTTACCGCTTTTGAAACTATTTTCTAACATATAAAGCTTTATTTTTATGCTTACAAGTAGCAAACAAAAACAAGACTTGGAGAATAAAACTGTGCACTTGGTACCAGAAAATTTCGAGGTCGATCACCCTCCGTCGCCCAGTTTGCCATATATTCAACTGTTTTTCATTCTTTTTTCTACACAAATTTTTAGATACAATTTTTGTTTATTGTACGGCGAATTGCATGACGTTGTACGGCGAATTGCAAAGTACCAACTTGTTTTCTCTACGGCGTCTTGCAATATACTGTAATATAACGATGATCTTAATCACTATACAGGTAACAAAAAGGGGTGATATAGTGTACATATTAATGTTTTACTAGCTTACAAATATACGAAATCAACTACATAGCAAGAAATGTGTTTCCATAGAAAATTAAGGGGGGGGGGGGGGGGGGGGGGTAATTACATTGCGTTTATAACTAAATTTCGAGTTACTGTATGTTATTCAAAAATTCCAAACCAAAAATGATATTTGATCTCCGTGAACACAATAAAAATAAAACAAATCCTCTTTTAATTCAGCAACACTATGCTGAAATCAAAGCCAATTATTCAGATTTTTCAACTGTCTATACTGATGGATCAAAAGATGGTGACAGAGTTGCATCTGCTGCTGTCTTCAGGGACAGAGCTGCAACTCTCCGTTTGCCATCTGATGCATCGATCTTTAATGCTGAAGCAGAAGCAATAATTTTGGCTTTGAAATTTATTGCTTCTTCAGATAAATCCAAATTTATTATATGTTCTGATTCACTTTCATGCTTACAAGCTATACAAAATACTAAAATTAAAAACCCAATAATTCTCAAAATTTTATATGTAATTAGGAATTTAAAAATTCTTCTTAAAGAAATATTATTTCTATGGGTGCCGAGTCATGTTGGAATCCTTGGAAACACAGCTGTAGACCTTGAGGCAAAGAATGCCCTGGGTGACCCTTTATCTAACTGTGATATACCATATACCGATTTTAAATCTAATATTAGAGAATATGTTTTTAATATATTGAAAAATGAATGGAGTAAAAAAGATGGAAATAAATTACATGAAATTAAACCTAATTTATGTAAACCTTTCAATAATTTTATGTGCAGAAAAGATCAGTGTGTTATTTCTAGATGTCGTATTGGTCATACTAGAATAACACACGAATATCTTTTAAAAAATGAAGTAGAACCACAATGTATACCTTGTAACTGCAAGTATACTATTAAACATGTTTTAATCAATTGTATTGACTTTGCTGATATTCGTAAGAAGCATTTCAATGTCAATAATATGTATGATTTATTTAATAATGTTTCATTTACAAATATTGTTTCATTTTTAAAAAAAGTATATATTCTAAAATATAAAAATGTTATTATATTTAAAACGATATTCAATTTTATCACGTTATCTTAATGTTCATTTTTATTTGTACATTATCAATTTGCTTTAATCTAGAATTTTAGTTTATTGAAGGACTTTTTGTCTGATTTTAAGAATATGCTTTAAATTGTAAAAAATATTCGAATTAGCTCTCGCCGCGATATAGCCTTGTTGTGCTAATGCGGCGTAAAGCAACCAACAATCAATCAATCGAAAATATCTTTTTGTTTAATTAGGTCAAAAAGTTTTCATGAGAGAAAAATCATGCCCCCCTCAAAAGAAGTACAGTCGTTGCCTATAATATAATTAAAAAAAAAAAAAAAAACAGCAAAGAAACCAATTCTTTTGTAGGCACAATGAAACCAACATTAAATATTTATTTACAGATGTATAACATAAGATAAATCTTATTTCCAATAGAAGACCTATTATGGGCGTAATCAGTACAGTGATTTTTTTTTTATATTAAACAATTGAAAAAACAACTCAAAACATGAAATATAAATTAAGTTAATAATATATATACAATGTAGTGATATAAACCATTATGTTTAGTGTTTATTGACCATGCACCAGAGGCAGCATCACATTCATGATAAAATTGATTGTTAGTTTTCTCGTTTGAATAGTTTTACATTTGTCATTTCGGGAACTTTAATAGGTGTCTATGCGGTATGGGCTTTGATCATTGTTGAAGGCCGTACGGTGAACTATAGTTGTTAATTTTTGTGTCATTTGGTCTAGTGTGAAGAGTTGTTTCATTGTCAATCATACCACATCTTTTTTATTTTAGTTATGAGTTAATTCATTCCTCGTGGCTGATGCATATTAACAAATTATATTGTTGTTCATATGCAAGAAGGACAGGTGCTCAAAGGACACTCAAGCAAATATACACAAGTATGAATATTTAAACACTTTACATTACAATATACATTACATTTTGTTGCAGTACAACGAATAACCAGTAGGGGAATATGAGTTGCTATGCAATATTCTGAGACTGCTTGTTCTACCAATTGATTTCTATTATATTCGTTCAAAACATGCATGAAATATTTGCCACTGGACATTAAGCAGCCAATCCAACAATCAATCAATCTATTCCTATTAATGATTATATATTTGACAATGCCAATCCAATCCATTGTTTGTGGAAAGGGGAGTTGCAGATTTTTATGCCCCGCCGTAGCGGAGGGGTCATTAAGTTTTACGCTTGTCCGTTTGTACGTACGTACGTCCATACTTCCGTCCGTACGTCCCAAAGTTCGTTTCCGTTCTCTATTTTTAGTTTCCCTCAACCAAATGTTATGAAACTTATACACAATGGTTATTACTATAAAATACAGATCAAGCTAGAATTTTAGGGGCGTCACTTTAACCGTTCTAGAGTTATGGTCTGTTCTCTAACTTTAGTTTGCGTCAACAAAATTTTATGAAACTAGTACACAATGTTTATCAGTACATAATTCAGATCAAGTTTGAATTTTGGGGGGTGTCATTTTAACCGTTCTTGAGTTATGCCCCTTTACAATTGGTAAAATGGCTGAATTTTTCGTTTCAGTTCTCGAAGTTTAGTTTGCCTCAATCAAATGCTATGAAACTTAAACACAATGGTTATTTGAATTTTGGGGGTGTTACTTTTATTGTTCTAGAGTTATGCTCCTTTACAAATGGAAAAATTGAGGAATATTTCGTTCCGTTTTCTGACTTTAGTTTGCCTCAACCAAATGCTATGAAACTTATACAAAATGCTTATTACATCAAAATACAGATCAAGTTTGAATTTTGGTGGTGTCTCTTAAACCGTTCTAGAGTTATACCCCTTTACAAATGAAAAAAAATTGCTGAATTTTTCTTTTTCGTTCTCTAACTTAAGTTTACCGCAACCAAATTTTATGAGACTTAAACACAACTGTTATTACCACAAAACTCAGATCAAGTACAAATTTAAAAAGCTTCAATTTAACCGTTCTTCAGTTATGTACCTTTATAATTTTATATGATATGCAAGCGGGGCATCATCTGTGTTCTATGGATACATTCCCCATTCAGTTTGTCCAGTGACAATGTGGGGGCGTGGGGTATGTAAGTGTGCTAACAAATGTTCTTTAATTTTGGGTAAATCTGTCTTTCTCAATTCTAAGATCATGAGCGCATTTCTTATTTTAGATATAGCTCTCCTTATATTAAAATCTTTAATTCATAAGAACAACTTTTTTACAAAGTCAGGCTTGTGGTTGAAATACTTTTCTCATTTAGTATTACCTCGTGATAAGGTATCAGATCTTTTGGTCAACCAAAATGTTTTAAAACTGTTACAAAGTTTACATTTTACAAATTTAATTAATTTATTGAGCTTAGTATTCAAATTTTGTATTTCAGGTAATTGAAGTACATATTTTATATTTGAATGTAAACAATTAATGTTTGCTGCATCTAAAATTTGATTGCAAACATAAGCATCATAAAGTAACCCATTGTCCAATTTATTAAGCCTGTGTTCATATTTTACCATAAATATAATGACAGAACAATAAAGAGGAAATCTTACAACTTCTGATAACACTGCCAAATATATTAAGTCTCATAACATGCATATTATACAGATACATACAATGCCATGTAACGAGAATATCCATTAGCAAACTTGATTGGGCAACAAAGAGTAATCAAGTAATTGAAGAGCTTTAAACACCAAACAAACTAATTATCTGGGTATTCGAAGCGTTACTAAATAGTTTTCTAAAGAATTCATTGGGATTTAAAGTACAATAATAGACAATCAAGTAGTAGAGAAGAAAGTCCAGCAGCCTTTTAACAAGGCTAGTAGTGAGATTTGTCAAGGTTATTGTAAATTGGGTGTAAGTGTAATTTTATGGACAAACAAAATCCCATTTTTCTGTTATCTTCAGAACACTGCTCATTTACAAGCCCCCAAGGAGCAATTTTTGAAGGCCTTAAGCAAATACTTTAGATCTTTGCGCAATCATTTTCTGTGTTGAATTAATAAGATGAAACATTGAATTCTAATAAAAAATTATGAGCTTAGCTGGGGAAAATCATTAAAGGCATGTTTTAACATCTCAAAACTTGAAAATTTTTGATGGATTGTAAAAAAAAAATTAACTTATACAAGTGAATTTGAGTAAATTAAGGGAAGAGTATTCAAACATTATAATTAACTTATATAAGTATATTTTTTTTCACTTCAAGTAAATAAAGATTACTTGTACAAGTCTCAGGTACAAGTGGTACCCTGATTGTATGTAGAAGTGAATATCGACAGGAAATTACAATTAGATTTTTTTATCTAAGAGTTATGCCTCTTTAACTTCAAATTGTGGCCTTGTCATCCCAACACCTCTGAAACCGTCATGATGAAACAATACACCAAATATATAATCAATATTTTCAAGCATGAAGAAACAAAATGTGGAAAACTTATTTACTGCATTGACGGATGGACATTCAGACAGCCAAAGTGCAAAACTAATGTCCCCTTTGTGCCAGATGAAAAGAATACAGGAAGTACTAAACAGGATATGTCAAGTCCAATGACAAGAAATATTAATTGCATCAACAGAATGTTATAAAGTTCTTGATTTATACATACAAGTCACTGGTTCAAAGTTGATTCTCATGGGAATTCGACCACCTGTATATACGAATATAACAATAATAACATCTTCAACAGCTGACAAATGATAGTTTTTTTCTAAATGAAAAATACTAATTGACTATAACTATCAAACTATAATTCTTTAACTGACCAGTAAATAATACTATTATTTTAATAGACATACGATATATATATATATATATATATATATATATATAAAATGTATGTAAAGAATTTTCTATTTATTTTCATTAGTAATATAGATCTAGAAAAAGAAAATAATACATAATTATGTGTATCTGGTCTAAAAAAAAATGCACTACGAAATAACTGTGTTCTCGGGCCTAAGGGATAAAGTTAGTAAATGTAAATTCTGTACTTTTCCTGGATGATTTGCTTGTTTCAATTTGTCAAACTGAATAAAAGTAAATGATTTACATCTTTATTTGATAGAATTTCTGTAAAAATGTTCCATTTTGCCATTATACGGCTTAAATCAGCATTTTAAAGCAGTTTCCATTTTTATGTCTAAAAGGCATGCTGACTTTCTATCTAACAGGTTTTTATGTTTTGATATTTGTGTTTCTATGCTTAATTTAAGTTTCATTAATCATTTGTCAACTCTGAATCTAGACAAAAGTAGATTATCACAGAAAAAATGTGCAAAATGTATTGTATTTATGGTCCTGGTCGAACGGCCAGTTTGATGCACGTGAAATGTGAAGAGCTTTGTACATAAAAGTTGAAGTCCATTATAATATTTCATTAAATCTGTAATAAAAGCACTTATCAATGATAAGTGCACCTTATTCATTTCATATTTTACCTTTATTTTCTTCATTAGGATAGTTAAGTGGTTCAAATATATGCCTGTTGGGACCAAAACTACATGCAAACTTTCCATTGAAAAGTGAAAAAACTGCATCAGGCCATACTGTCTGCAAAAAAAGTTGAATGCAAGAGTTTTTTTTGCATTCAGACTTCTTGTATCATGACATCTTAACATAGAAATGAGCAAAAAGTAACAAATTTCTATTTCTTATAGCTTCTGTATGCTTTTTTAAATGTAAATATGTGCTACGGCCTAAATTGACCCAAAATAATTTTCAGTCTTACATGGCCTAAGACCATTTTATACTCATGTGGTATGCTATTTGTAACTTTTTTTCCATTTAAAGTTCATTAAATATATATGAAAGAATAATTTATGGTAAAAAAACTTCAAAAACTTTAAATTGGTTAAAAAAAAATGTATGTTTATGTAAGGCACCCCTTAATTCGAAAATCTCCATTTTCAGGCACAGGCTCATATAAATTTGACTTTTGAATCAATATAACAAATCTGATAAATCAAATGAGTGTTCAGTTGCTTTAAATACACAATACATTATATAAAAAGGCATTTAAAAAGCAAATTTTTCCAATATTTAAATTTTTGAGGCTCAAATCTTGATAGTTGAAATTGTTCGATTTAAGCGTCAAAAATATTCATCCAAAGTTCAATATTGAAATGGCCATTGTTTCTTTAATATATCCTATGGCCATGAAACTAGGCCAACTATCTTATAATTTGATAAGCTTATGTCTTGCAAAGTGGTATTAGAATTGGTCAAGTCTTTCTATCCTATTAGGTCCGAGGACACAGTTATCGTCCTTTCATTTTCGTTGTCTACAAATATAGTCCCTAGTGTGGACAGTGTATAACTTGCAAATTTTGTTCATACACTTTCCAAATTTATTTCATTATATTTTATGCATGAAATATTAAGTATGGAGATGAAATTACATGTTAAAAAAATTTGGGTGAAGAATTTGTATGTATAGTAGTGATTTGGTCCAGTTAAAAAAGGTCAAAAATTAGTATGTCTGAAGTTGTCAAACTGAATTATAGACCCCCTTAACATAGAATTGTCCATATTTTGAGTAAGAGCTGATAGACTTTTCTATAATTTTGATATTATTTGTCCCAAAAGTAGTACACTACACTGTAAACATATTTTTGAGATAGTGCAGGTGCGATTTTTTTAATCTGAATTTATTGTATAACGAAATAACTGTGTTCTCGAGCCATCTGTTACGGGCACTCCTGAACTATTCTAAGATATAGTTTAGGTTAAGTGAGGTCAAAAATACACGTGCATGTATCTATGACGTATATAGAATCAACCAATCACCTTACGAGATCTTGTAATCGCGTGGAAGCAATTAGATAGAAATATTTGACTGATAAATTACACATACTTATCTATCACACAGTGCAGGATCTATTTTAACGTTATAACATAGGAAGTAAAGGACTTTTTTGCAGAATTTTCTGTACTATTCTATTTTTAGGATTATTTGTTTACGAAATATAAGGTAATAAGGTTAGACCTGTTCTTTTTCAGGGGCGGATATAGAGGGTTTTTCAGGGGGCCCGGGTCCCCCCTTTTGTTTGAAAAATTTGGTTGATTATATAGGGAATCACTGAAGCATGACTGGAGAAGATTTTTGTAAAAGTTAACGACGACGACGGACGACGGACGCCAAGTGATGAGAAAAGCTCACTTGGCCCTTTGGGCCAGGTGAGCTAAAAAACATT
Organism: Mytilus californianus; assembly: GCF_021869535.1. NCBI lineage: Eukaryota > Metazoa > Mollusca > Bivalvia > Mytilida > Mytilidae > Mytilus > Mytilus californianus. The sequence continues at coordinate 976,635 of NW_026262707.1, forward strand.
CGACTTTTGCACCAATTCCGGAAAATTTCCGTAATGCATAACGAAACGAAGATACAGTTTTCATTTCTTAATTACTAAAATATACATGAACGAAATAAATTAAAGTTTAAAGAAAGGTGATGGTTTATAAATACATAATTGCTTCATTTAATGTTCTCATTTGAATTTTAATATTAGAAGGAATAAAATCTGACTTCAGGATATCAAGGATTTGTATAGTATCTTGCTATCTACAAATCCTTGATGATATTGATAAAATTTAGTATTATATCTTATACTGTAAAAAACAAACAACTAGCTAATTCCGCAAAACGTTGTTTGTAGGGTTTCGAAAAAAAGTTTAAATAAAATGTTATTTTTATATCCGTAAAATGTTAAATAAAATATCAGTAAGACTATTAAATAAAGTGTATGTCAAAATATTTTATAGAAAACGTTTAACTGATATTTTTCAGATCTTAAATGTAAAACATTTTAATTTTACATTATAAAACATTTTAAGCAAATAGCAAAACTATATTTTTTGTAAAACATTTTTTTGCAGAATGATTTTTGGATATTTGGAAAATATTTTCTTTAAATGTTGTACTTATATGAAATACCAATTGAAGAAAATATTATTTTATTATATTATAGAAATATATACGATATATTTTAGAACAATGTTTGAGAACGTAAATAGTTCTATACATGTCACAGTCATGTCAGTAACTCACAAATTACTAAGTATGAATAAGTATGAAATTCCAAAATATAAACCAAAGGATAAAAATATGGATGTAAATCCTACCCTTGATAAAACAGGACTTCTACTGATATGTATAAATATAAGAAGATCTGCAAATATAGGACATTTACTTTTCTAGCGAAGTGCAGAGAACAGTCATATATAAGTACATTCATGTATATAATATAATGTATATATATTTATCTTACCTTCTATAGATTTATAGGGATATGATTGGTTAATCGACTACACGTGGTGACTATATATATTTCATATAGGGTGTCCTAAAAAATACATGGTTAGTTACCATATAGGGTTAGCAACCATATGGGGTTAGTAAGGAGTTACTTCCCTTTCAAAACAAAAATGACATCTGAACGGTTTAAACAGACGAAGAAACTGATAATAAACGATTGAAATATATTCATAAAACAAATTTAAAGCTAACACGTTGTTATTGTTACCATTTGTTTTTTGTATCGATGGAAGTAGGTTCTTAAATATGTTAAAACTAAGTATTGAAGTCTTTAAAATCACTTTGATAGGCCGCTAGTCTAAATTCAACATGTGAAGATAGTCGGTGTGCTAGTGACCTAATACGATATATATGGGGTCAGTAAATTCCATATGCACACAAGCTATCATTCTCTTATCATATTTTTACCAGGGATTTGTAAACGGAGTTTTAAAGACTGCTTTCGATATATTTACCCAAAACTTGAAACTACTGAAATCAGTACTGCTTTTCTTTGTTTTAGGTCCTCAGTAGTAGTGTAGCAAGAGCCTTTGAACTTGTTGATAAACTACGACCAATAACACGATCAACTCGCAAGTGTATAGTTTATATGGACACATTCTTCGATTGTCTAAATGTTTCCAGGTTAAACTTAGACAACAGGAAAAGAAAATGCACCCTTGGGCCATACCAAAATATTGCTGATTGGAGACTTGAGGTACATCTTTATTTTTTGTATCTAATTGATCATTTCAAACAGATCTCATATTATTCACCAAGTTATTTGTCACAACATGTATGGTTTATGAAAATGTTCCAAATTTGTTCAGAAAATTTAATAAAAAAAACCATATTGTAGCTTTATCATGTTTATATCTGTTAGTTTACATACATGTATTGTGGAACCTGTTCAAATAAAAATTTCTATGAAAAATATATATAAGTATTAGTCCAAATGTTTTGAATCTTGTCAGGATAAACTTTCTATTCTTCCATTGATGTACAGTCATGTAAAATACATCAAACAAAATATTTTGCACCAAAGATGTAATATTTTTAAAAATAAACCTAAATTATTTTATATTATAGTGGCTAGAACAAGATTTTCTTCAGTTTTTGCGAGAGTGGGAAAACCAATCAAATGGCAGACTTGACATTTCAAAAGAGAACGGAAACGACTATGCCTCAGTAGAAAAACTTTGGAGGGATTCAGAAGTACAGGTACATACCTTTTGTACATTTATATTACTGAATATAAAATTAAAACCTATTTCACCTTACATTATAATAAACAACAGTACTTTCATGCCTTAGTCACATTTTCTGTGTCATCAGGAAAATGTTAGCTTTATTGAACTAATGCTTTAAGTTTCAATGCTAGTAAAAATTGACAGCTACATGTACATTGTATGAGATTGTGTTTGTCTTTTTTTTTAGGCCATGCCCTTGTCAGTTTATTTTCGACTTATGAGTTTAAAAGTCCCTTTGATATCTTTTGTCCTTCTTTTTATAGATCCTTTTCTTAATAAATTTGTGTTCTTTAAACTTTTTTTTTTTAAATCTTTCAGTTAAATCATTTACCAAGTTAGTTCGTAAACTGCTTTCTGAACCTGGAGTTCAGTATGTTCTGAGTGGGAAGTTTTGCAAGGATCCTCTGGAAATTTACTTCAGCAAACAGAGAGGTTGTGTGGGCAACAACGACACAAAAATCTTTTACTTATAGAATATTTTTTTTCCAGAAAAAAAAATGCCTCTCTGCCACCCACATTGTATGTGCAAGCTGATAACTGTGCTAAAGTCAATATATATATATAATTACAGATGGGTGCAGTTCTTTTTTCCAGTGGAATAATAAGATTCTGCACAAGAGGAATGTTTGATAACCCTCAAAGAAAATCATTGGTAAATTTCCTTTTGCTGTCGGACGAAGCCTATGGTTCCACATTTGACATAACTTTGATAGACAATTTTGAAGAGAGATGGCACGAGGCATTGTGTATTGTCGAGACAGATTTCCCAGATGCCTTACAGGTAACATAATAACGTTGGTTTTTTTTTTATATAAATACAATTTTCATAATTTGATAAATGAGTGTTTTCTTAAAATTCATATTTGTGTTGTTTATTGTCAATGATGAGAAGGATTTACAACTTCCAATTTATTCTGTAACTACGCCATGTCTTTCAGTTGAAATATGTTACCTTCAACAATCAGTTTTAAACTTAATCAAACGTTTCTAATATAAAAGATTTTGCGATATCTTGACATGGATTGGATTGATACACATTTTCCATTTCACTTGGTTCTTTAATTTTTAACTTATCTTCAGGATTTGAGACACCTTTCAAGTTGTTAAAATTTAGAAAATAATGATAACAGAGCCAGGTCAAAGACTGAAATATATTAAATCTTTTTCTGCAATCCTCTAAACAAGTGAAAATGTTTACTCAAGAAGGGATTACTCAATTCTTCGAAAATGATATTCCTTAAAATGAAACGATTTATAACTATTATTCCGGAATTTTAAATATGTTCATAATTTATGATGAATCTATTTTTTATTTCAATCATTTTACAAATCACCTGCCACAGTACATCAGATTGTATGGACATCCACGCAACTTTTGGATGTTCCCCAATGAACGTTACAACCACACACTAATAGAGGCAGTGTCAAATAATCAATACACAGAGCTGTCAGCCATAAAGACAGTTGAGGTAGTTATGTAACATACAAATAATAAAAATGTTGATAGGCAACACACCTTTAAAAGTCCATGTCTTTGATGATAGCTTCTTTATATCACCATTACAGAGCAACCGCCAACATGAAAAAGTGCAGCATAAAAGTTTTAAAAGTTATCGATTTTATATGTTCAACTGAATAATGAGCAGGGTTTATGTCTTGGACCAAAAAATACTGTCATAATAACTTTTCTTTAATTCTAGCAAGGTTTCGTTAAAAAAATCTACTTTCTAAAGTTTGTATCTCGAAAAAGGCTTACATTGTCGCCTATGGGGGAATTTATTTGTTTATTTCAATCTTCAGGAACTTCTTTTGAGTAGTTTTAGAGGGGTTGCGATGACAAGCTGGTACATGGTGATTATCGGTAAATTTCGGAGTTCAAAGGAGCATAACTCTCTTATAAATTAGAGAATCAAAATCTCTTGATAATATGCACAACTACATGGTGTTCTTGTCGAATATCAAGTTTCATGAAATTCTGTTCGGTAGTTTCAGAGAATTTGTGATGACAAGCTGATACATAAAGATTTATGGTAAATGTCTAAGTTCAAAGGGTCATTACTCCTGTGCTGTTTCATTGCTACACGTTTTGGTATTTGTACATTACTTTCACGTGCGTTACCCTTACAGTGACCCAGTACTATTCTTATTTACAATATGTTGAGGTGATGTCTCCGGGCACTTATATTTTTTACAAACATTCTCGAATTCTGATATCACTACAGTCTTTTCACTAGAATAAAGAATATCATTGTTTCAGTGTTTGGTTACATGGATAAGCTGACTGTAATTTCCCCGGAAAAACTAGTACAATATAAAGACTTGAATTACCGTACAGTTATTGTATATCCGTTCAGAACTGCATCTTTAGATACGACGAACTACTACCACTACGTACCCAAACAGTAAACGTTTGAACGTTAGTCATCTCTTTCACAGTGGTTTGAAAACTGAACATTTTAAAAAAATTAAAAATGAGTTCGAAAGATGAAGATATTATCGCAGAACAATATAGAGATCCAATAATGGTCACGCCGGAACGAAAAAGAATCCGAAATCCAAATGAAAAGGGGTTAGAATTTTACGAAAAATTCAAAGATACATGGAGCAAAAGGCTTTCTAAAAGATGAAACCTACTTTTCTCAATTATTAGAAAGTCCTACAACTTAAAATCTTCAACAACTTCAAATTAGGGAAAGTGATATTGTCCAGTTTTACAAAAAATACAAATCGATATTTAACGAATATCTTGTCTTCATACTACGAACGAACAGCGTTGATTGATTGATTGTTGGTTGCTTTACGCCGCATTAGCACAACAAGGCTATATCGCGGCGAGAGCTAATTCGAATATTTTTTACAATTTAAAGCATATTCTTAAAATCAGACAAAAGGTCCTTCAATAAACTAAAATTCTAGATTAAAGCAAATTGATTATGTACAAATAAAAATGAACATTAAGATAACGTGATAAAATTTAAAAACGTTTTAAATATAATAACATTTTTATATTTTAGAATATATTCCAACTTCTTTTAAAAATGAAACAATATTTGTAAATGAAACATTATTAAATAAATCATACATATTTCAAGATACATTGTCACTTTCTTTTAAATGAGTTTCTTGAAGACAAAATGCAGTAGGTAAAAATGACTGAACTAGAAGCGTCAACTCGAGAAGATTTATTTTAAGACCTCGGCAATTCCATTGGATGATATTAGTCATGATTTGTTAATAGACGGGCGAATGCTATCGAGTTTGCCAGCATTCTTATTTCGCTCACCCTGAGATTGTAATCTTTCGGGTGGCGGAACACTTTCGATTTCCATTTCTGATTCGTCGTTAAGTGTTGAAAATCTGTTGTGTGAGGAGAGTCGTCGATCTCCAGGACCATGCGCAGCTGGTTTTACTCCGCCTCGACCCCTACCCCGCGACCTCGAATCAGAAGACTTCTGAGAGGATGTACTTGCTGGCTTATTTGGAACATCCTTCTGTTCTGGAGAACGAAGAGGAGACGGGGCTTTAGAAGACTTTGTACTGGATGTAGAAGATAAACTAGTTTTATTAGATGCAGATGAAGGAGGACTATTGGAGATGGAAGAATCATCTATGTCACTGGGAAGATCCCAGACAGATTCACCGCCCCAACTGTCTGATTTAACTGTATCTTTTTTATTTGATTTCTTTTTTTCATTTTTTTTAGATGACATTGAGCTCTGTAAGGAAGATTGAGTTGACTGAGTACTGGTTTTAGTAGGTGTTGGTTTTCTTGGAATTAATATTTTATCGTTAGGTTCTGTTGAAAGTAGATATATTATTATATCATATCATTATATAACAAACCCCCAAGGGTGACTGGGGGGGGGGATAGAAATATGGTCACTTGGTCTTCTTCCGACCCGCAGTAAAATGAATGGCAACAGAAAGACCAGTGTTCTATAAAGGATATGTTTGTCAAGTAACAAAGTGTGGGCGGGATCTGTTTGTCTTTCGACAATTTCAAATACATTAGCATGGTAAAATTGTAATAAAGAAATCTGTGAATTTCAATGTATTTTATGCAAAAATACCTATTGAAGACTGCACATGTGAAGGAGCACCTCATCTGTTACTAGTAATTTCCTCCTCTCTCAAGAGCCCTACCAAGGGGATAAATAAATTTTAATACATATAGTATTATAAAGATATTTACAACTTACTTTAGACTGTACAGTTATCCCACCACCCATGGTTATTTCGTATACTAAAAGTATTGATCGTTTGACATATTTTAAGTCTATTTATACAGTGTCCATTATTTCCAATGTTTGATCTCTTAAGAGATAGGTTCTCCTCACATGGAGTTCATAACAAAATGTCCTTGTTATTTGTTCAATGTCGATTATTAGTAGTTGTCTGAGATCACCCCCAGTTTTTGATGGGGTTCGTGTTGCTCAGTCTTTAGTTTTCTATGTAGTTTCTTGTTTACTAGTATTTGTCTGTTTGTCTTTTTTCACTTTTAGCCATGGCGTTGTCAGTTTACTTTCGATTTATGAGTTAGACTGTTCCAGTGGTATGATTCGCCCCTCTGTTAGGTGAATAATTCTTCTCAGCCTTTCGGAAGTAGAGTCCAGAATAAGTTGCAATAGTAGTCCTTCTTTTATAAGATCTTCGTATGGTCCTTTTTGATGTTTTCTGTATTACACTTTACGGTGGTAAAGTTTTTTTTTCTTACGTCTTCTAATTTATCACATACGTAAATAGATGTTCTTTTGTTCCAGGGGAGAAGAATTTATACCAGATTTCGAGAAATCAGGAGAGCTTACAGGTATTTTTGGAAATGCTATGCATTTAGCAATAACAGCTACAGCTATTAAGTCTTTATTAATGGAGCCAGAAAGAGTCCTTAGCAATAAATCTCCAGATGTCAACTGGGCTAATCCTGATCGGCCAAATATTGTTATTGAGACACGCAAAAGGATTTCGATTTTAAACAAATTAAAAAAAAATGATCATTTGATCATGATTGATTGATTGTTGGTTGCTTAACGTCCAGTGGCAAATATTGCATGCATATTCAGGACGAGAACAAATTAACAATAAATACAATAGGTAGGTTCTGTAATAGAGGCGTCTGGGGTTGAGGTCGGAGAAATTTAGACTGCCACGGGAAATGAGGGTATATTGGATAGGGACAGAAATTTAGCCTTGCAACAGGTCACCTACGGACCCCTCAAAGAGTTGTTGCAAGGGTTCTTAACGTGCAAAGAGCGTGGCACTCTCTTTACACGATGCATCGGATCTAACGTCCCCATTCTGACCGGACGTGGCTGCAAATTTGTACATCCCGCACAGCCAAACGGACGCCCCACTTTGACGAGGGTTTTACCGCCGGTCGGAGGAAGACCAATGGTGACCATACTTCTATTCCCCAGTCACCCTTGGGGTTCATTTGATCATGACTTTTGCTTGTGAATTAATAGAAAAACTACAGAATATCCCCTTACAAGAATATATGTTGAAAGCTTGAAGTGCCTGGGATACTTCTATCTTGTGCATTTTAAGAAAGACATTTCTTGAGAACACAGAGCCTAAAAATGAGATCTTTGCACAGTATCATAAGGATTACCCAAATGATATGAAAGTATTCATTGTTAGTGAGATGTGAATTCAAACTCAACTATTAGACTTGTTCTTGCAACAATTGCACTTGGAATGGGACTGAATGCTCCATGTATTTATCGGAATATTATTTGTAGACCACCGACCACAATTGAGAAGTACATGCATGAGATAGGCCGTGCAGGATGTAATAGGCACCAAATACGGTCACTTGATCTTCTCTCGACCGGCAGTAAAACGCTTGCCGCAGTGGGACGTCCGTTTGGCTGTGAGGAATGTATCAAAAAAAATATCATATGTGCGAGGACATTGTTCACCGTCACATGATCATTGTTTTGCACGTGTCACAGCAATTGTGAGCAGGAACAATTTTTTAGTGAGAAAGCAAGTAAGCACCACAAAGTAATCGCATTTACTGTCATCTTATGCCAAATAATTTTCAACCTTCTTCAGATGACTCCTGTGATTCTTGTACGGACTAAGTTCATTAGAAAATTCTAGTTTAGTGTTATTGCAACTTGCTTTTGGGCAAGACAGGTATGAATCCACTTCAAATAATGCTGTGATTGAACCAACCTTCATTTGATTTTCCATTGGTGGTGGTTCATCATTCATATCCTCATCAGAACTAGCATTGTCTAACTCTGGGTCAGATTGAAAAACCTAAAATATAATTATAAAAACCACACCAAGAGTTGGTTTGTCAGCAAATTAAATGTTTAAGAAAGTAAATATGTATTATATCAACACTGCATGAATGCATATCTTAAACTCGTTTAGATGAACCCCTTATTTATTGTGTTTCATGTTAAATACAATAATGTTGTTATTAATACTATTTAACTTATAGCGATCTACAATTTTCTTTGGAAAATCAGTGGATTTAACCCTTACAACTGGGTCTTATATCACATTTAAACGTTTGTTTTAATAGAAATACAGATTGTTTATTTAAACAAAAGGTACATATTGCTGATATTTTTTAAGAAACATAATTATCCAAGAAAACTTAACATTGACCACTGAACTATGAAAATGAGGTCAAGGTCAGATGACACCTACCAGTTGGACATGCACTTATTACAATCCTTCTATACACCAAATATACTAGACCAATTGCTTGTAGTACCTAAGATATTCACTTGACAACCAAAACTTAACCTTATTAACTGATCTATGAAATAAGGTAAAGTGAAAACTGTCTGACGGGCACTCAAACTATAGTTATCATGTTACTCATAATAAGAGACAAATTATTATTAGAAAAAAAACTTAACTTTGTTTTCGTGTAGTCACTGAACCATACAAATGAGGCCAAGGACAATGAACATGTGATTGATGGAAACACTGTAACATAAGACATCTATATACAAAGTATGAGGCATCCAGATCTTCTTCCTTCTAAAATATAAAGCTTTTAGAAGTTTGTAACCGCTGCGGGATCACTTTCCCTCTGTCGAGCTTCAGATTTCTCGCTGACCGGTATTCATATAGACCTATTACCACATGACAGGGGTACAAACACTTTTAAAATTGAAACACGCATACATATATTGTTCCTCGGGTATCAACAGCCCTGTAGTCAGCACTTCTGCGTTAAAATAAATTATCATTGGCATGGTAAAAATTATAAATTAACTGTTTTCCCAATTTAAGTTTTAGAATTATTATTGATTGTTGGTTGCTTAACGTCCAGTGGCAAATATTTCATGCATATTCAGGACGAGAACAAGTTCACAATAGATACAATAGGTAGGTTCTGTAATAGATTAAGGGGTCAAGGTCAGAGAAATTTAGACTGCCACGGGAAATGAGGGTATATTGGATAGGGGCAGAAATTTAGCCTTGCAACAGGTCACCTACGGACCCCTCAAAGAGTTGTTGCAAGGGTTCTTAACGTGCAAAGAGCATGGCACTCTCTTTACACGAGGCATCGGATTTAACGTCCCCATTCTGACCGGACGTGGCTGCAAATGTGTACATCCGCACAGCCAAACGGACGCCCCACTTTAGCACGGGTTTTACTGCCGGTCGGAGGAAGACCAATGGTGACCATACTTCTATTCCCCAGTCACCCTTGGGGGTTTAAGAATTATTAAGGCTTTTCTTTTCTCAGGAATCGATAACCTTAGGTTTATTTGGTTAAACTTAAAGGAATTTTTGGTTTTCAATGCTCTTCAACTTGGTACTTTTTATATTCCCGCATCCGGAAATGTAGTCATGTCCATGCCCCTTCCCTTTCATGAATGTGACCTCCCGAATTAGACTATTTACCGGATTTGTTATCACATAAGCAACACGACGGGTGCCACACGTGGAGCAGCATCTGCTTACCCTTCCGGAGCACCTGAGATCACCCCTGACGAGCGTGCAAGGTTTGCATACATACACAGTATTAAAGTTTGGTTGTAACTGAGGCTCTTTTAAAAGTATTGGGAAAAATTTTTTTGAAGGGTTTTTGAACCGCTGAAGGCCCAAGAAGCTATAGAACAAATGATGCAAAATCATGCCTTCTGGGTGTTTCCCAGACCCTTTCTTAAACTGAAAATGCAAGTTCTGTTTTAATAATTTTATGACAATATTTTGGTCTCAAAGCAAAATCACGTTATAGATTCAGTGTAAGACTTAAGTTTCTAGGAACAACATCAAAAGACAAATATGCATGATAAAGCAAAAATGTAATTCACATAGTTAAGTCTGTGGCTGCTGTGTTTTTTTAAACTCATGATCAAGTTAATACTTAATTACAAAATGAATGCAACACTAACAGAATACAGAAGGGCAATCAATGAACAAAAGACAAATAAATAAGAAACATTGATCCCGAAAAATCAGGGGCTACGTCTGAGGGAGAACAGAACTTGCTTTTTGCAAGGCACTCACGGTGAACACAATTTGATATGGAGACAAGCGTTTGGTTTTGAAATTTCCTACATGCGGCATTTGTCTCAATGTAGTTACGGCCCTGATTTAATAAAAGTGAGGTAAGTGTTCCTGAGACAATTAACCTCAAGTTGAATGAAACCAATTTTCTGCCATTTCAAGTATATTTAAATAATATTTATACTTTTATTATTAAAAGATATGGGAAGTGTTTCCTGATTTTTTTTTTGGAAAAAAGATGAATTTATGAAGAATCTGGTGCCATCTCATACTTTCGATTAGACCTGCTGAGTTATTTATTTTCAATACATTGCTAGTCAGGTAATTTATTTTCAAACTACCACAGAACAAACCATTTATTTTTGTGATTATCAAGGCTGAGTTATTTTATTTTCTTTTTGTCAATTTAGTTGGACTATTGATTGGTTTAACTATTAGAAAAAAGTACAGATACCATATTTTCTTTTATTTTTTAAAATGCTATCAATGTCCCAGGTTTTGTTATCACCACCATAGAATGACCCACATAGAATTGCAATTTCAACCAGATATAAAATTATTTTCGATATACGCTTAACAACTACTATATCTAAATATCTATATCTGTAATCTGAATGCCTACTAACAGATCGCCTCCGCGATATGCTTCTTTTACTGGAGGACCTAAGCCCTCTCTAATCTGATGTCCTACAAGTACTTTTAAAACGCCTCCCCGGTTTGCTTATTTTACTGGAGGAACCAGGCCGTCTGTAATCTGATGTCCTCTTTCAGAACGACTTCTCGATCTGCTTCTATTCTTAGAGGAACTAGGCCTTCTGTAATCTTATGTCATACTGATTGAAAACCTCCTCGATCTGCTTTTTTTATTAGAGAAACTAGGCCTTCTGTAATCAGCTGATTCTCTACTGCTAGAACGGCTTATTCATTACTTCCAGACCTACTTCTTGTCCTTTCTTGGGCACAACCATTCTTTAAGCGTTCTGAAGAAAGAGATGAAATCTTCTGTTGAGGCGTTGGGAGTCCTTGGGTCATACTTTTGTCTGGAGTAAAACATAACATTCTTACAAAATTATATAGTGTGTCTGGTAGTTTTTAAGGCATTCTTTTTTTATTTATTCTCAACAAAATTAAGTGTATGTCTGCAGCGCATTATATATAAAAAAAAAATTTCGAATTGAAAATTAAAAAAATGGCCCTTGATGCAAAATGTTTAAGAAGTCATTCAAACAGATATTTGAGGTCAGAAAGACCTAATCAAAGTAGTGGACTAGGTTGTACCACCTAAGATCAATATACTGGCAAAGTAGCATAAATGCTTCATGTCTACATGTAGTAGCTGAGAGAACGACCTAAACACAAATAGCGAAGTAGCTCAAGCTGAAAATATAGGAAAAAGTGACAAATTGTCAAATTTTGGGAATCCTCTGGTTTTATCTACCGAAGCGACATTAAAACATTTGCTCTGGTCCAACACTTTTCTTTTTTAAATTTCAATTTCATATAATTTTAAAAAAATCCTTGTTATTTTTCATAGTTAATAGTAAAGATAGAAAAATTTAAGAAAAAAACCACTCCCTCCAAAATTTGAATAAATATGCGTACATTAATTTTATGATTGGGACATAAACATGATAGAATAAAATTGAGAATGGAAATAGGGAATGTGTCAAGGAGACAACAACCCGACCATAGAGCAGACAACAGCCAAAGGCCACCAATGGGTCTTCAATGCAGCGAGAAACTCCCGCACCTGGAGGCGTCCTTCAGTTGGCCCCATAACAAATATGTATACTAGTTCAGTGATAATGGACGTCATCCTAAACTTTGAATTACACACAAGAAACTAAAATCAAAAATCATACTAGACTAACAAAGGCCAGAGGCTCCTGACTTGGGACAGGCGCAAAAATGCAGCGGGGTTAAACATGATTTTGAGATCTCAACCCTCCCCCTATACCGCTAGCCATTTTTTTTTTAGTTTATCTTTTGCTTAGTTTATTATAAGCTTGATATCAGAAAAAATAAGGGATTCCTTCTGAAACTGTTTAGAAAGATTTACAAGAACTTCTAGTATATCTCTCCTAATGTATATGGTGCCTAGAAATTTAATAGATTTCATCTCCTTTATTAGCCCTGTGGCTGCAACATCTCCCGACTGATCCAAGATAGACAATGTGTGCAAAATTGCTTCATAATCACCATGCACTGCACGCGCTGATGCTTCTAGGCTCAACCATTTAGTACAACAAGCCTTTTTTAGTCTCCTGCTTACAATCTTTTTAGCCTCAAAGAACTTTCAAATATAGGTCACATTGAAGCCTTTAACAATGAGCAAAAACATACTGAATTGTATGCAATACATGACGAAAAAGGCCTTGAAATTGGAAATAAATCACATTTCATTCAAAAAAATCCTCATTTAAAATATTAATATTTTCCTCATGAATATCTTTATTTTCCTCATTGCTATTATTTTCCACAAAATGGAAAGCTCTAATTGCTGTGGACATACAGGTTGAGGTTGAGGCTGTTGGTCCGATTTCACATGGTATCAGGGTTTATCTCATTAGAAGAATTAGGCTAAGGATTAGTTACATTGTGATGAAGTTGGTCATAAAAACGCAGAATAGCTAGCACTAAAGAAGTTATTGTTATAGTAGGGGCGAGGTGGAGTGGAAGGGAAATAAAAGGCAGAAAAAAAGATGGAGTGGATGTTGAGTTTCCGGGTTATAGTAGGCTGGCGTGTTTGGATAAGATGGAAGTTGTGATAAAATATTACACTGCTGGGTGTGTTATGATGTAATGGCAGTTTAGTTGCAGGGATAGAAAGGACATTCCGGTAATGAATTTGAGAGGTATGAAAATTATTTAATGATGTCATAATTTGCAATGATATACAAAAATAGTTTATTATTACTATTCCTGTCAAGAACGAAACGTACTTCCACGACAGGGACAGTCGGTGTTGGTAAATCAGTTACATTGCCCCTACCTGAAAGAACTGTTCTTCCCGGACAGGATTTAACTTCAAATCATAAGATATTAAATGTCTTAAATAAAAGAACAGCATATTATTATTTTTTTTAAGTCTGTTTTTTTTAGAAAAGCTACTACTTTGACCTTAAGTCAGCTTTTAAGAAAAGCTAATTTTTTGAATAAATTTAAATCACACACCTAATTTTCTCATACATTACATGCTGGTTACTTAGCACTTACACAATTACTATAATACAATAAAAGCATGTTAAACATCAATGAATTGTCTACCTCTATATTCACATTAATTGTTTCTACTGTGTCTGAATTGGAAGATGAACTGTCATTGTCACTATCACTGTTCTCGCCGCTCGACGATTCGGAGTCATTAATCACAATCATAGACCCATCAATGACTGGTTTTCTCTCAGTAATGTCCTCAGTATCTGAAATAATTTCAATTGGTATTTCCACGGGCTTTTCATCGGACTCAACAGTGCTTGTGGAAGCGTCAGTGGTAGACAAATCTGTACCAGTGGCAGCATCAGCTATCGGCCGCACCACATAAGGCATAGTGTTTGTTGATGTTTCTTTACACTCACAACTATCTGTCTGGATGTTTATGCTTTTCATACCAGCTAACTTTGGGTCAGCTACCAAAGTAGCACTAAGGGAATAAACAGTCCCATCCGGGAAGACTACTTTTTCTTCTTTCCTTACACATCCATAGCCGTAGGGAATAATGGAACCAACATAGTTATCATTGTGAACAGCGGCTTTTCTAATTTGAAATATCTCGGTAGCCTTTGAGGATTTATCAAACTCACTAGGGGAGCCAAAAATCTCTGCCATTTCAATATTAAAAAAAAAAGAAAAAAAAAAGGTTGGTTATTTAAAATTTTATTTTGTATTAAATAGTGTTTAAAATATTTAGAATGTACATTAATTTATATAACATATCTAGTAGAGAGATTACGCACACATGTGTTAGGCAAATACACTGTTCAAGTTTACTGATAACTTTATTACAGAGTCGGTTAGAAAAAAACAGCTGTAAAGAGTCTTCAGATAAGGAGATACAGGATGCAGCTAAAGATTGGCTGCGGTTTAGCCTTAACAGAGAAGGGAAAGAAAGAAACATAAATAATAATGACACTGTTGAAATCAAATTGAGGAGGACAATATTCGTGGTGACGACCAATGATATCAAATTTAAAATAAATAAGTTTCATCTTCTGAATGATTTAATTTTCAATCTGGATCTGGAACTAATACAACTAAAATTACTTCGCATACATTTTATCGATTTAAGGTACAATCTAATACAATTATCAAAAACGTGATAAAGATTTCTGAAAAAAGTTGTAAAATTATCAATAAAGCTGTGGATGGATCAGGTTTACATCTAAGACAACTATCAATACAAATTTGTTGAATTGATTTTAAAAAATAGTTAAATAATCAATAAAGGAAGTGACCGATTAAAGGTTACATCTAATACAGTTATCTATAAAATGTAGTTGAATCTTGTAATGTGTAATATAATTATCACTAAAGAAAGTGGCCGACTGAATATGTCATCTGATAGTCTAATACAATTATCAAAAAAGTGGTAAAGTTTACTGAAAAATGTAAAATTCTCAATAAAGCTGTGGTTGGATCAGATTTACATCTTATACAACTTTCAATACAAATTTGTTGAATTGATTTTAAATAAACAGCTGCGCCATGAGCGCATGATACGCCCGTCGTCTTGTGTGTGAATTGTTATTCACTAATCATAAATAGTTTCTGACATACGGCCTGACATGCAAAAAACTCAATATCTCTAAAATAAAATTTTGAATCAAAACCAAAAAGTATACAGATCTTGAGATTAATATAACTAAGAAGTGTGTAAAATTTTAAGCAATAATCATAAATCGTTTTTGAGATACGGTGCGACATGTAAAAACCCTCTTTTAAAAAAAAATCTATATCTCAAAAATAAACTTTTGAATAAAAACCAAAAGTATACAGATCTTAAGATTAATATAACTAAGAAGTGTGTAAAATTTTAAGCAATAATCATAAATCGTTTTTGAGATACGGCGCGACATGTGCAAAACCCCTCCCCCTTTTTTTACAAAATACTCAATATCTCAAAAAAAAAAATTTTGAATCATCACCAAAAAGTATACAGATCTTAAGATTAATATAACTAAGAAGTGTGTAAAGTTTTAAGCAATAATCATAAATTGTTTTTGCGATACGGCGCGACATGTGAAAAAAAACACACACCTGTTTTAGTTACTAAGTCCCGTAACTCAAAAAGTTTTTATCTTATTTTCACCTAAAAGTATACAGATCGTTTGACCATCATAAGAAACAACTATATTAAGTTTCATAAAATTTGGATAAGTCGTTCTGATGTTACGGTGCGACATGTTTACGCCGGAAAGACAGACGGACAGACGGACGGACGGACACCGGACATTTGTATACCATAATACGTCCCGTCAAAAATTGACGGGCGTATGAAAATAGTTAAATAATCAATAAAGAAAGTGACCGATTGAAGGTTACATCTAATACAGTTATCTATAAAAAGTGGTTGAGTCTTGTAAATTTAATATAATTATCAATTAAGTAAGTTGCCGACCAAATATGTCATCTGATATAATTATCTATAATACAAAGTGGATGAAAGATAATATCATACCTTATCTATAATACAAAGTGGATTAAAGATAATATCATACCTTATCTATAAAATACGGTTGAATCTTGTCAAATATCATATAATTATCGATTAAGAAAGTGACCGATTTAAGGTTACATCTAATAAAATTATCTTAAAAAGAGGTTGAATCATCTTGTTAAATCTAATCTTATAAAGGTATCTTCAAAAAATGACCGAATAATGGTAACAACTTATACAATAAAAGTGGTGAAATTTTCTGAAAAAATGTAGTAAATTACAATTACAATTACTACAACTATCTTTAAAAATTAACCTACTTATTGTATTTATTGTTAATTTGTTCTCGTCCTGAATATGCATGAAATATTTGCCACTGGACGCTAAGCAACCAACAATCAATCAATCAATTTATTGCGTAGACCTACATCTGAATGTGCAACCTCCATCGTGCAAGGCTTTGTCATACTTGTAACGAAAAAATTGTTGTTAAGAAAAGAAGAAAATCGCCAATGGCAACAATCAGCAAGAAATATTTGTGTGATCGGAATATTTTTAATCCATATTATATGATTGTTAAGTTTTGGTTTTTTATTCATAGCATTGCGGAAAAAGGCAGACACAGATCCAGTTATTTGCAAGATAGGCTATATTGTCCTTTATGAAAGCAATCTAAAATGTTTAGATAATGGACGGTGGCTGAATGATCAAGTAAGTCGTACCTGATTATCTAAGTACTCGTAAATACAAACCACACTCAACCAGAAAACCTGGTGCTCACAAGTACAAGAACACGCTAAACACAACCGCCGATACTTAAATTCAAACCTTACCTGCAAAGCATCATAAGATACATATATATATATAATTATATTTTGATAAATCAAAAGTCCTTTGTACAGAAAATATAGTTCAAAACTTAAAAAAAAAACACACAAAAATCACAATATAAATCGAACACTGTTTATATATTATATAAATATATATATATAATGCTTTCAGTAAAACATAGTAATACCTATCAGTAAGTTGTTCAAAATAAGAACACGGCCATCGGACTTGGAGTTTGTAGGTTGAACAAAACGTTGGTTAGCTTCCTTTCTAGCTGAAGCGTGAAGTCATTATATTAAAAAGAAGGTTAGGAACACTACCCTCCTTTGAGAATATACTAGTCCGACAGATATCTATCAGTCCATTGAACTAAACTACTCTGTAAGGGGTGGATGCTATAGTTTACCTTACCTAAGAACGACTTTACAATTACAATTCAGCTAGCAAGGAAGCTAATTATTGAAGATTGTGTTTGAACCTACACACTCAATATAAAAAAAAACTGTGGTATGAGACAACTTTGCATCCAAGTCACAAATGAATGTATTAAAAGTTAACAATTATAGGTCAAAGTACGGCCTTCAACACGGAGCCTTAGCTCACACCGAACAGCAAGCTTTAAAGGGCCCCAAAATGACTAGTGTAACACAATTCAAACAGGAAAACTAAGTCTAATTTATGTACAAAACGAGAAACATCTAGGGGGAATAAAAGAGACTGGAGGTTGTAACATTGAATTAAAATCACGGAATTAAAAGTAAAAGACAGAGCAAGTCCGATGGCTGTAATATACAAAACACAAATACCACGATTCAACGGCATCGACAGTTTGAATAAAAATGATTCTTTGGCTCGCACTGTATAGGGGCATCACACCATCAATGTGTTGCAATATAAATAAATACCATTTCAATATTCATTAAGATGACTGTCTATGGCAATTGTAATAATAATATTTCTATTATTGCAGAACTTAATTTTCATTTTTTTCCTTATTCCCCGGTTTTGCTGATAAACGCAAAAACAATTACAAATTATGCAAAACTGCTTACAGCAAAAGTACTCATCGACATGGTCCCGAATAGCTCTAAATCATATCATGACATTTTTTCGAAAATAACATGTTTAATTGCACATTTGAACATTTATAAGAATGCTATTCGACTGTTAAATTGTTTTAGATTCAAGTAATAACTCTTTAAAATTTGTTTGTACCATTTTTAGCACATATTTGGACTTTTCCTGAATCGTTTTGTTTTTATTATTATTTCTTAATTGAATTTTAATTAATTTTTGTCATTTTTGTATTTTTTTTATTGTAACAGATTTAAAATGAAATGTTTTTGTTAGGGGTTGCACATCTAAATGTATGTGCTTTATTTAAGGGTTATTAATGACTTAAACATTTTCAAATATTAGTAAATACTGATTAATTGAATAAGGGTTTAGTGATTTTATTTAAAAAGTTGGTTTGAAGTTTTAGAAGTCGTTTATTGAATATGGGATGTAATTCAGTGGGGTTTGTTAATATACAAGTGATATATTTTAAGTATTATGAAGACAACAATTATTAGGAATATTTTGTTTGTGTATTATAGGAATTATGGATCTAAATGCTGCAACTGATAAGTTGATTGAAACTGTGAAAGAGAGGACTGAGGATTCAATAAATTCTATGGAGTGTCAACGTCAAATGTATATTTTCCAGAGGAAGGAGAAGGCTTTGAAGCAGAAGGAATTGTTTTTAAAGAAATATATTAGTAGGTGTGGTTTATCTAAGAAACACAAGTCAGTGCAGTATGAAGTTGTTGTGGTAGGGCTGAAAGCAAGCACAAAGAAAGTTAGAATAGAAAAGGAATTGGCTGATGATGATGATGAGTTACTTGTTACATCTATGGAGGGTGTAGGTGGTATCAAAGAAGAAATTGTTGTGGGAAAGTCGGACAGTGGAAAGAAGGACAATATTGCTGTGGGGGATAGTATTGTAAAGGTTGAAGAAGATTTGTGTTTTGAGAAGGAAGGTGATGAATTTAAAGTTGAAGAGCAAATTGCAAAGAACGATTTGCAGGTAGATGTAGGAAGTGTGTTTGAGCATTATTCTGATAAAAGTACATGTGATTAGGTGTCTGCGATTATTGCCAATGAGACATGAGTTCAAATTAAGTGGATATACGGAATTGAGAATTGTAGGCTACTGTCGTTTTCAGCAATAAGGGAAAATAAATGGGTTGTTTGGCAATTTTACATCTTTTACAGTGAATGAAATAAATGGATATTGGTTCATTTGATACAGTTTAAAAATTATTGGTAATTTATGTGTTTTTTACTTGTTAAGATTCATTTGATAAAAAAAAAATTATGCCCCAGCCGTAGCGGAAGGGGCTTTAGTTTTACCCTTGTCTGTCTGTACGTACGTAAGTACGTATGGGGCATTTATTTTTGTAGGGGTTATATTTGTTGTTTATCTTCTCAGGTTATTATAAGATCAGGGAAGCATTTTATTTAATTAGGTATGAGATGAAATTTTTTAAGGAGTGAATAAAGTTTTAGTGATTTTTGGGGAAAGATTTATTTTTTTAAGAGTTGTGTAAATGTTGTATTATATTGGAAAGAGAAACCTAACATTCAAACTCACAAGTCGTCAACCAAATGGCTAAATTAAAATGAACTATAAAGTAATAAATGAAATAGAACACAACAAAGAAAACTAAAGAATGAGGAGCATGAAGGTGTGATCTGTAGTGTTCAGTCACTTTGAGCAGATCTTGTTCTACATGTGGCACTGGTGTTGAGTGGTGCATATCTTGGTATAAATTTTTAATAAGTAATCTTTGGTAGGTCACATTTAGTAAAAGGAGGTCTGAATTGTAGTTTTACATAAGAAACATTGAATGGATTATTTTTTGCGGAATTGAATATAAAAGCCAGTGAACTCTTGAAGGTTTGAGTAAATTTCAACAGTGTAGCAGGCACAAAATTGTGTTGGTTTGAACATGTTTTGATAGTTATGTTTGTATGACCACAAACATTTTTTTTATCTTCATTTGGGTGGGCGGGTGGGCTAGTATGAATTTAAAAAAAAAAATGCAGGACATGAGCTGTAAGCAACAAAGAAAGAAGGCAGTGCATGATAGAGTGAAAAATAAAAAAGCTGGACAGAGATTAGAACTAAATGCAGGACAGCAATTTTCATCTTAGTTCCACCCCCTTCCCTTCCTCTCCCCCATAAAATTCAAATGGCAGCTCCTTAATGAAATGATGTCAAGTCAGCGTCGTCTGCATTGTTTTTGGAAGACACATTTGGTTTCTGGACAATAACTTTAGTTTAAGTGAAAGATCTCTATGAAATTTACAAGTTGTTTCAATACCACAAAAGGAAGGTTTTACAAATTGATTCAATACGACAAAAGGAAGGTTGGGATTGATTTCAAGAGTTATGGTATCAACAGTTTAGAAATTAAGGGCTAAAAAGGGGCAAAAAAAACTTTTTTTAGTTCCAGACAATAACTTGTGTGTAAGTGTTTGGATCTATGATATTGTACCATACTGTTCCATATCACAAAGGAAATGCTGGGATTGAGTTTGGGTTGATTGATTGATTATTGTTTGCTTTACGCCGCATTAGCACAGAAAGGCTATATCGCGGCGAGAGCTAATTCGAATATTATAACAATTTAAGGTATTTTTTTAAAATCAGACAAAAGGTCTTTCAATAAACTAAAATTCTAGACTAAAGCAAATTCATTATTTACAAAAAAAAATCAACACTAAGATAACATGATAAAAATTAAAATCGTTTTAAATATAACAACATTTTTTATTTTTTATATTTTATAATATATTCCAATTTCTTTTAAGAATGAATCAATATTTGTAAATGGAACATTATTAAATAAATCATACATATTGACATTGAAATGCTTCTTCCGAATATCAGCAAAGTCAATACAATTAATTAAAACATGTTTAATAGTATACTTGCAGTTGCAAGGTACACATTGTGGTTCATCTTCATTTTTTAAAAGATACTCGTGTGTCACTCTAGTATGACCAATTCGGCATCTAGAAATAACACACTGATCTTTTCTGCACATTAAATAATTAAAAGGTTTACCTAAATAAGGTTTACCTAAATAAGGTTTAATTTCATGTAATTTGTTACCATCTCTCTTACTCCATTCATTTTTCAAAATATTAAAAACATATTCTCTAATATTAGATTTAAAATCGGTATATGGTATATCACAGTTAGATAAAGTGTCACCCAGGGCATTCTTTGCCTCAAGGTCTACAGCTGTGTTTCCATTGATTCCAACATGACTCGGCACCCATAGAAATATTATTTCTATAAGAAGAATTTTTAAATTCCTCATTACATATAAAATTTTGAGAATTGTTTGGTTTTTAATTTTAGTATTTTGTATAGCTTGTAAGCATGAAAGTGAATCAGAACATATAATAAATTTGGATTTATCTGAAGAAGCAATCAATTTCAAAGCCAAAATTATTGCTTCTGCTTCAGCAGTAAAGATGGATGCAGCAGATGGCAAACGGAGAGTTGCAGCTCTGTCCCTGAAGACAGCAGCAGATGCAACTCTGTCACCATCTTTTGATCCATCAGTATAGACAGTTGAAAAATCTGAATAATTGGCTTTAATTTCAGCATAGTGTTGCTGAATTAAAAGAGGATTTGTTTCATTTTTATTGTGTTTATGGAGATCAAGTATTATTTTTGCCTTGGGAAGTTTCCATGGAGGACATTTGCAAGTTTGAACTTGAGCAACAGATTTTAAATCAAAAGTAGCTAAATGTGGTTTTAAACGTATACCTAACGGAGGAATTTTATTTTCATGTTTTGCAAAAATATCTTCATAAATTGGACTAAAAACACAGCTGTAGGCAGGATTATCTGAATAGGCTTTTAGGTTGACAGCATATTGATGTCCAAGCTTCAAACGTCTGTCAAAAAGTGAATGCTCATCAGCCTCTACATACATACTCTCAACTGGTGAGGTTTTAAAGGCGCCAAGACAGAGACGCAAACCCTGGTGATGCACAGCATCAAGAATCTGTATGTAGGACTTCCTAGCAGAGCCATACACTATAGAGCCATAATCTATTTTAGATCTAACTAGAGATCTATATAAATTTAGTAAAATGTTGCGAACTTCTAAAATATCTAATGCTTTTAAACATCTTGATTTTAACATTTTGATATGGGGGAGAAAGCTTAATTTTTTATCAAAAACTAACCCTAGAAATTTGGTTTCATCAACCATTGTAATTGGGTTTCCATATAAAGTGAGTTCTGGATCAAGATGCAATTTCCTTTTGTTACAGAAATACATCCCAACCGTTTTAGATGAGGACAATTTAAAACCATTTTCTGAGGCCCATTTTTCGATTCTTCCGAGACACAGTTGCAATTGGCGTTCTATGTTATTCATATTTCTAAATTATCAACGTACAATGAGCCTACAACAAATGGAAGGCTGTGATTGAGTTTGGGAGATCATTGTTTTAAAGGGGGAAAGGGGGTTTCAAAAATGTTAGGGGGGATTTTTTAAAGGGGTTTATAAAAGGGGTTTGGAAAGCAGGACAATATTGTTGTTAATGAGGAAGGTGTTTAAATAAAAATTGAAAACATTTTTGTGTTAAAATGGAATTTGGAGCAGTTTAAGTTGAATGCTAATTTGAATTAAGCCAAACATTTATATTCTGGAAAACATAATTAATTTTGTTGGATTTCTTTATGTATATTTAACAGTTATTTCATTCTTTTCTGATAAACTTAAGCATGTATGTGTAGATAAATAGTTTTTGTTATCATGGTACTGTCCCTTCAAGAAATAAGTTGGATAAAAGATTGTAATTGTATTGTAGGTCAATTAATCTTAGTAGATTGATTGATTGATTGTTGGTTGCTTAACGTCCAGTGGCAAATATTTCATGCATATTCAGGACGAGAACAAGTTCACAATAAATACAATAGGTAGGTTCTGTAATAGATTAAGGGATTAAGGTCGGAGAAATTTAGACTGCCACGGGAAATGAGGGTATATTGGATAGGGACAGAAATTTAGTCTTGCAACAGGTCACCTACGGACCCCTCAAAGAGTTGTTGCAAGGGTTCTTAACGTGCAAAGATGATTGATTGATTGTTGGTTGCTTAACGTCCAGTGGCAAATATTTCATGCATATTCAGGACGAGAACAAATTAACAATAAATACAATAGGTAGGTTCTGTAATAGAGGCGTCCGGGATTAAGGTCGGAGAAATTTCGACTGCCACGGGAATTGAGGGTATATTTGATAAGGACAGAAATTTAGCCTTGCAACAGGTCACCTACGGACCCCTCAAAGAGTTGTTGCAAGGGTTCTTAACGTGCAAAGAGCGTGGCACTCTCTATACACGAGGCATCGGATTTAACGTCCCCATTCTGACCGGACGTGGCTGCAAATTTGTACATCCCGCACAGCCAAACGGACGCCCCACTTTAGCAAGGGTTTTACTGCCGGTCGGAGGAACACCAGTGGTGACCATACTTCTATTCCCCAGTCACCCTTGGGGGCTAACGTGCAAAGAGCGTGGCACTCTCTTTACACGAGGCATCGGATTTAACGTCCCCATTCTGACCGGACGTGGCTGCAAATTTGTACATCCCGCACAGCCAAACGGACATCCCACTTTAGCACGGGTTTTACTGCCGGTCGGAGGAAGACCAATGGTGACCATACTTCTATTCCCCAGTCACCCTTGGGGGGTCAAGTCTTGAGAAATGTGAAAACAAATCTTACAGTGTAAAACATTGACACACATTTCAGTTCTTGTTTTTCTTCTAAAAAATATTGATTATGTCCGCAGAAGTGACTTTGAATGAATTTTTACAAAGGGTCAAGGTTGTCTACTTCCCAGTGGAAATTCGAGCAAAATGTGTCTAAAACACATGTAGGTTGTACTGGCAGACCATTCCTTCGAACACATTTAAGAGTTTACAGATTTAGAGGGTAACACCTATAGTTATGTGAACAATCTTTCCAGCAGAGGACTATTTCCATCTTTATTCTTGATGAGCAAAGAATATCTCCCTCACTATTCAAATAACAAAAACAGACATAGAAGAACAAAAGGTAGATAGTGATTGCCAACCCGGCCTAGTAATTGCTAACCGAAGTGCAGCAACACAACATCCGATGTCTTATGGATCTACTCACAAATCAGATAAAAAAAAACACTACTCTTGTTCCACAAGATGAGAGTGGATCGACTCAACAAGTACACCATCTCTTGATAAAGTATGCCATGCTCATGAGATTGGGGATCTATGTCAACAATATCTACCACAGGGAGATTTCAACCCAAGGATTGGGTACTGCTACAAGACAAATTAGTAACAGCCATATTCCATGATCCGTTTTTGGCGCGACAAAACCCTATATACTAGTAATTAGTCTACTTTCCCATATATTTTATGGGGTCCAATATAGTAGAAGTACTCCTAGTTGACAGACTAACCTCTGAAACATTGAACTTGAATACTGTTTAACACATAGTCATGAATTGTCAGCAATGCATGAAGTGTCTACCTCAGTTATTTTTCAATGGCAAGCAAGTTTTACTAAAATATTAAAAATCTTATTTTTTTTATTGTGAAATGAAAATCAGAGGAGTAATATTGATTTATTTGAAATTACAAAGAAGTAAACAAATGGGTTACACAAGAAAGGAGAAGAAAATATGTTTTATTATTTTTTATCTGATTTTAGGTTCATTTCACCTTAGGTTATTTCAATGGCATTCAAGTTGAATGTCTGTATTCACAAACGACTCAATGGAATTGAAGAAACACGCAGACATAGGTGCGAGTAACCAAATGGGACTATTGATTTCTTGTCCATGCATCTAAGAAAGGAACATTGTGTGGCATATCATCTTCTTGATGGTATTTTTAATCATTAACAGAGGAGTGGCATTAAGAAAACAATGTGGGGCAAACCAGTTTGGGCTCTGTCAAGGTCAATCAGAGTTCTTCATTAAATGTAGTAAATGTTTACAAAACTGCGATAGACAATGTGTCATTGTTGAAGCTGAGACTTTTACGTGTGGTTGTCACATAGAAAGGCCATTGAAAAGTAGAAAGGACGTCTATATGAGTGTTGTATATAAATAGATTCTTGCATTGATACCAGTGGATTATCGGATTTATCCAATAGAAATTCGATAATCCTAGAGTAATTATGTAAGAATCTATTTCTCTAATGATTATCAAAAAGTTGTCAATTTCACCTGTTAGCCTATTTTAATTCATCCAACTAGCTGATAAAGGTTACAATCCTTCAACTCATCCAATCATCTTCTGAGATCATCAGCAACCACGTGTTGATTATATATTTGTATGCAATTAGTCCGGAAAGAGTTAAATTGCCAAAGAATTAAACAAATATATTTAAACAAAGATGTCTTTGAGTTTAATTAAATACCCTGCAATTATTATGCTTACTGTTATTGAATGTTGAATTGCTGAAAGACATTCGTGCAAGCATGCATTGAGTACTAAAAAAATTTTTTTTGTAGTCAAGGGTAAATTTGTTTATTTTAATTTGTGAGTATCATTTGTTCCCATATTATATCTGAGTGGTAGCGAGCTCGAAATTCGTTCATGTGCAATTAAATATTTATGTATAATTTGTTTTGAAATAGCTATCAGTTGACGGAATACCAAATGATTTTGATGTATTGCAACACCATGTATGTACAGTTATATGAAAGAAGTATAGAAAAACTCTCTCAATATTTACGATACTAAAATAAAACATAACTTGGCACACATGTACATAAATGTTTGTGACAAACTGAAGACAAAATCGTTCAAGTCACACACAGTAAATCCTACCACTGCCACCTATGTTGCGAAAAATTAACAACTATAGATGACCGACTCGACTGCATAGCCTTCAACATTGGTCAAAACAAATATCACATAGTCATGACTCATCCTCAAAATTTCAGACTGTTTAAAACCAAAATACTATATAAAATGTTATTCCTGCTATTACATTGACAGACTTTCTCGGAACCGGAGTACCTAACAAATGTTGACAAAACATGGCAAGCTACCCGGATGATGGAAGAGTTTACAGATTTAGAGGGTAACACCTATAGTTGTGTTAACAATCTTTCCAGCAGAGGACTATTTCCATCTTTTTTCTTGATGAGCAAAGAATATCTCCCTCACTATTCAAATAACAAAAACAGACATAGAAGAACAAAAGGTAGATAGTGATTGCCAACCCGGCCTAGTTATTGCTAACCGAAGTGCAGCAACACAACATCCGATGTCTTATGGATCTACTCACAAATCAGATAAAAAAAAACCACTACTCTTGTTCCACAAAATGAGAGTGGATCGACTCAACAAGTACACCATCTCTTGATAAAGTATGCCATGCTCATGAGATTGGGGATCTATGTCAACAATATCTACCACAGGGAGATTTCAACCCAAGGATTGGGTACTGCTACAAGAAAAATTAGTAACAGCCATATTCCATGATCCGTTTTTTGGCGCGACAAAACCCTATATACTAGTAATTAGTCTACTTTCCCATATATTTTATGGGGTCCAATATAGTAGAAGTACTCCTTGTTGACAGACTAACCTCTGAAACATTGAACTTGAATACTGTTTAATTGATTGATTGATTGTTGGTTGCTTAACTTTCAGTGGCAAATATTTCATGCATATTCAGGACGAGAACAAATTAACAATAAATACAATAGGTAGGTTCTGTAAGAGGGGCGTCCGGGATTAAGGTCGGAAAAATTTAGACTGCCACGGGAAATGAGGGTATATTGGATAGGGACAGAAATTTAGCCTTGCAACAGGTCACCTACGGACCCCTCATAGAGTTGTTGCAAGGGGTCTTAACGTGCAAAGAGCGTGGCACTCTCTTTACACGAGGCATCGGATTTAACGTCCCCATTCTGACCGGACGTGGCTGCAAATTTGTACATCCCGCACAGCCAAACGGACGCCCCACTTTAGCAAGGGTTTTACTGCCGGTCGGAGGAAGACCAATGATGACCATACTTCTATACTCCAGTCACCCTTGGGGGGTTGTGAAATAGAGTTGCAATGCTATTTTGTACATCGTTCAATAATCTTTACCTGCATTAAAGTAAACAATAATACTGTAAGCCAATAATAGCAATTTTAATTCTTAAAAAAAACATTAAATATAACTCGATAGTTCAGTGTCCTCTGACGACTAATAGCTTAATGAGCAATGTAGCAGTCGGAGATTGGCGGACTATAACGACTGACATTATTCGGGGGATAGTTTAAATATGACCTTCTGTACATATTGGTTATGTTCGGAGAGTGCCGAATGCATAGTTTATATGCTCTATTGTTTTAGCATTGAAGGTGTCAAAGTCACGCAGGTAATGTTTCAATAATTTTGTCGTTGGTAGTAAGCTATATATTTATTGGTACAGGACATAAAGTGACCAACAAAATATTTATAATTGATTAAACATGTAGGAGAAAGTTTTTGAAATAGCTTCTTTTTAAGCCCTCGCAACTCCAAGTTTGAGGGCATAATGTTTTACCCTTGTCCGCCGTTCCATTGATTGGGATATACAGCTATTTAATGTTAAGAGGTTTTCACTGGTAAACGGACAAAAACAGTAACGGAACTGAAAATCATATTTTAGAAAGTACAAAAAGTCACTATCAATTTGTTGACATTTGTTTGAATGTAGAAGTGAATGATCCTGTAAAGTTTTTAGTTTTTTACCGGATTTTTGAAATAAAAATTGGGTATGTACGGCGGTCGGGGCGGGCAGCTGCCAAACAGTATTCGTTCATTGACATGAAAACGCCTTGAAGAAATTAAACTATAAGCGAAGAAATAAACCTCCTTTGCTTCAACACGAAAAATAAATGAACACTCAATGTAAAGATAATTGATTTTTTTCTGTTGTTATCCGTCTCATTATTTTACATGTACCATAAATTGTCTTTTCAGAAATCGTTCAAATTTTTTAAGCTGTTTCTCATTATATGAAACTTAGCATTATCAATATTTTTTTTCAACACTGCATAAAGTTCAACCCTTTTTCATTTACCACTTCAAATTCAGATAATATGATTTATATTCCGACCTCTTCTGTTCTGGAAACCCTTGTGTATGCTATGGATGAAGGCATCAGAACCCCTAACCTCTCTATCTGATATGACTGAATATATTTTCATAATAGTATGGTTTCCATTGTTCTTTCCATGTTTTTAATAACTTTTATAAAAGCACAGTTATAACTTACTGACAGGACTTAAATAAGCTTCCATTTAACCTTGAATGCTTTAAGTTCAGTGGCAAATATGTCATGCATGTTCAGGACGAGAAAAAAATTATGATAAATACAATAGGTAGGACCTGTTATAGGGATCGTGCGAGATGAAGGTCGGGGAATTTAAACTGCTACAGAAAATTGAGGGTATAATGAATAGGGACAAAAGTTTCGCCTGCCAACAGGCCATCTACTTTGTGCAAATTGTGAAATGGTTTGATAAACCGGTAACCATATATGCAATCCTGGCATGTCTGGTACGATTATGTTTTCTCTTAATTTATTATTACTCTACAGTCCTATTAATTCATTTTGATGATTTTCGTTGATCAAATAATGCCTCCCTGCGAGAATGCTATTTACTCCACACAATGAATTCTTTAGACGTAATGTCTTTTGGATGATACCTTAACATATGATATAAACTTAATTTTGTCCGGATGAAGAATGCTTACGTAGAAGAGCTTCAGCAAACATGGTCATTTTATTTCTTGGTCTCATCTTGTGTCATCATCAACAGATATTAGTTTCAAATCAAACTTTTATTGCCATATAAACCAACTTATACGATTTGTGACAAAAACAACATTACCATAATGACAAGAAAAAAACATGTATAATCATATTAGTAACTGTGGAACTAAGACGTTATTGGTCATGAAACAATCTACATGGTACGCATTTATTTTTACTTCTGATTTAATAAATTCTGGATGACAAGACATTATTGGCCATTGCGAATGTTTGCCAAATATACGGAAAGCGAGTATATCTTTAAACTGGATTCCAGGAACGTAACAATCGCTGAATATAGCATAAAAGAGTGATCAATTTTCGGTAGTAGTAGTTATAAGCATTGTGTATCAGTTTCGTAACATTTGATTGAGGCAAACTTAAATTAGAGAATGGAGAGAGGCAAAGATATTGGTCATCTACCAGTGCGTGACGTATAACCCACGCATAAGCTTGAGAGGATTGCTATTTAAAGGTCAAGGTCGTTAAAAACTTCCATTTGCCGTATTTATAGTTTTTGGTTTTATCTGAGGAAGAATGATAAAAATTCAGGTGAATGACACATGTAATCAGAAAGAGTTTGGATGAAACACAACACTTTGAATTTTTAAATTATAATTTGAAAAACAGGAAAATAACAGTCATTTGAAATATCGTAAAATATTGCGAAGAATGTCAATTTTATTCAAAATCTCATAAAAGTGGTTCCTCTCTTGTATTTAAGTTCTTATAATAGAATCTCGCGAATTTACTTCTTCACAACATCTTCTGCATTCGAACACTTGTATTACCTTAACAGATATTCAAAATAAACTGAACTAAGTATACTTGGTTCGTACATCCTTGAAAAGAAAGAAGGAAGTGTTTAATATATATCCTGCATGTCCAAGTAGAAAGAACACATCAAACCTGTCATGTGTGAAGGAATACATTTGACATGATCTTCTTTGTTAATTAGTAAGTATATAGTAAACTATTTATACACTCCATTTTCTCATCCTCACCTCGACTGAACGACTTTGAAGAAGTAAAATTTTACCTATTTCAGTACCACTTTCATCATCAGTTTGGATAGGATGATCTTTAAATATAACGATTCATTTGTTTTTTTTTTTGGGGGGGGGGGGGGGGGGGGGGGTCCTCTCCATAAACGTTTGCAAAATTTACTAAAAGATGCACCGAGCAAAAGAAATTGTTCATTCTTCTATTAACATTGGACAGCCATCACTTATTTCAGTCAATATGGTTATTCGATATTTTCTAGTAAATTTGAGAACTTTTTTTCAGTACTAGCCCGTTCTGACATGGTATTCTTAATAGCGGTAAGTACCTTGGAACCAACATCATCATCATTATCATCACATAAATCATTAAAATCCTGCAATATATTCTCTGAAAGTTTCTGAGCTTTTACAATTCATTTCTCGTAAACCTAACAAACAACTGTTCTTTTCCTCAGCTGTTACAGCGAAAACTTCAAATGATTTTCCGAACTTGTGATCTTAATAGCATAATCAGATGAGGTTCTAAATAAAGGTATTGCAAAAGGTTTTTCTAAAAGCACCTTCCTCCTCTTTCCTCCCTTACGTTTGACATCACTTGTTTTTAAACGGTATCTTCTGGTATTCAAAGCTGGTAAAGCTTTATTTTCAATGTCTGTGACAGATGATTTGCGCAAGTAATCAGTAATTTTATCGATTGGTGAAGTATTTTTCTTTTCAAAATATGAAATGCCTTGTAAACAAAATCGTTATTTATTTCTAATGGAACTGGCGGCAGATTCGACTCTTCTAAAATTTCATCCATGATGATGCCAGATTACAATACATGGACAAACGTGACATACACAAACAAATGAAACATTAAAAAACAATTAATAATAATATATTTTTAGTCCTGATGTTTAATCTTTCTTTATTTGCTCTTTTTCACTATCTGAAATTGAAAGAACATGTATGAGAATAATATTTATTATACAAAATAAAGCAAAATGTGAGCACTAGACACATATCATGTTTTCTTTTAATATATTACGTTATAAAGAAACATAACTTAAACATTCGTTATTGATTTGAGTGTGGTATATTAATTGTGTGTGTATATATTAAACAATTGGACTAGGCAAATTTTAGTAAAAAAAAAAAGAAACTATGTACTAAAAAACATACTATAAAGAAAAGACACACAAGTGGTAGATTTTAATATCAACTTTACTAAGCTCATAGGGCTATGAATAGAATAGTGTACAGCGTTCTGGCAAATTTTAGTTTTGAAAAAAAACGTGTACCATTAGGAACAACAATCTCCGATATTAACTATGCAACTAAGCGTACAAACTCAAGCTAATAAGCATCAGCTCAATAACAGAATGCGTAAAATATATGTTGAACTAATGTGCTGATTTTTTTCTGCCTTACAACTTTTAACCCAGGTGCTGATTTTGTTCTAACATACAACTTTAACAAAGGTGCTGATTTTGTTCTAACATACAACTTTAACAAAGGTGCTGATTTTGTTCTAATATACAACTGTAACCAGGACCCCTTCGAACAGCATTTAGGTCACTTTAGACACAACTCTAGTTTGCATCTTTGAGATCTTTTCACATAACACACTCCAGCTCCACTTGATTGTTGTATAGGTATATTCAACATATTGGAGCTTTTAATATATATCGTTATAAAGAAACATAACTTAAACATTCGTTATTGATTTGAGTGTGGTATATTAATTGTGTGTATATATTAAACAATTGGACTAGGCAAATTTTAGTAAAAAAAAGAAACTATATACTACAAACATACTATAAAGAAAAGACATACAAGTGGTAGATTTTAATATCAACTTTACTAAGCTCATAGAGCTATAAATAGAATAGTGTACAGCGTTCTGGCAAATTTTAGTTTTGAAAAAAACGTGTACCATTAGGAACTTAAACACAATCTCCGATATTAACTATGCAACTAAGCGTACAAACTCCAGCAAATAAGCACCAGCTGAATAACAGAATGCGTAAAATATATGTTGAACCAATGTGCTGATTTTCTGCCTTACAACTTTTAACCAAGATGCTGATTTTGTTCTAACATACAACTTTAACAAAGGTTCTGATTTTGTTCTAATATACAACTGAAACCAGGACCCCTTAGAACAGCATTTAGGTCACTTAAGACACAACTCTAGTTTGCATCTTTGAGATATTTTCAAATAACACACTCCAGCTCCACTTGGTTGTTGTATAGGTATATTCAACATATTAGAGCTTAAAGTTGTTGCCATTACATTTTGGGGGATTGACTTCTTCGGTGTTGATTTTGTTGGGTAAACATCTTCGAGGTGGAAGCAGAACTACATCTAGCTTTCCTTGTTCTGTTGATTTTTCTTGTATCAGCCTTGGATATTTCCTTGGTGTTATCATATTTGATTTGGTGGTGTTTGTGGGTTGTTAATCTTACAATTTCATTGGAGCCAAGAAGTTCTCCTAATTCTGCAATTTGTTCAACATTTTTTGCTATCTTTTTCGCAGGTGCACTTGTTACTGTGTCGGATTTCTTTTTTTTTTTTTCTGTGTCTACTTTACTTTTAAAGGTTCTTTGTTTCTTGGCAGACACAACTGTAGGTAGATATTGAACCTGTGGTAACTGTCCACTTTTGTTGTCTCCCTTCTTGTGTTATTATGTTAACCCAATCAAGACCCCCATATATGTACCAGCCTTGTAAAAATCTATGATTGAGATATTGTTATATATTCTCTTCTTTAATTTGTCGTTTCGAAATATGCAAAAAAGGAAAAAATAATTTATCTCACAATGAATAGTAAATTAAAAAATATATATTATTATAATATAACTAGAATTTTCACATAAAAAACTGTTTACTTTAAAATATTTCGGCAGTTCTTTGATTTTTTGTCTCATTAAGAAATAATGATACAATGCGTCATAGATATAGAAGTAGCCTCGACACATCTGTCCATTGGCAATAAAGGTTCTTTCAAATAGAAATTAGAGGAAATCATTAATATGAAATGTTTTATATTTTTTATAGATAATTTGTAGATAATAAGGACATACCATGTAGATGTGCATATCGACAGTAATTTACGATGATTTTCTTTTCTAGGAGTTTTGCCCCTTCGAACTTATAATTTTGGCCTAATTATACTACGGCAACAGTTTGTCATCGCAACTTCTCTGAAACCACACAACACAATTTCATGATATTTTATATATAATAAGGATATACTATGTAGAATTACATATCGACAGGCAATTACTATTGACATTTTGATCTTTTAGAAAATATATAAACATTTCATCAATTTGGGTGGTTAATTTTACCTGTTTTTACTTGAAATTGACATGCTACTTTTGTTTTTGTTCATTTTTGGGGATTTCTTAATTTGTACGTAAAGAACCCTTGCAACAACTTTTAAGGGGTCTGTAGTTGGCCTGTCGCAAGGTAAAATTTCTGTCCATATCCAATATACCCTCATTTTCCAGTGGCAGTCATATTTATAAATTAGCTGTTTACAAAACTTTTGAATTTTTGAAATACTAAGGCTTTTCTACCTCAGGAATAGATTACCTTAGCTGTATTTGGCAAAACTTTTAGGAATTTTGGTCCTCAATGCTCTTCAACTTCTTACTTTATTTGGCCTTTTTAATTTTTTTGGATTCGAGCGTCACTGATGAGTCTTTTGTAGACGAAACGCGCGTCTGGCGTAAATACAAAATTTACCCCTGGTATCTACGATGAGTTTATTTATTGCCTCCTTTATCTTTTCATTAGCAGTTTTGTTGTGGTCTTACAAAAGTTGCTGCCAGCAATTCCAACAGCAATGGGGTTCTATGTTAAAAAAAAGTTTCATTACATGTTATACATTTGATAAGTGATTCAATATCATGTTTAGTATACTGCAGGTTCAGAAAATTAGCCTTTATTGACTTCTTGTGTTGAATCCTCCGAACGTAAATAATTATTAAGATATCAAATTTAAACATCCACACTCATTAAAAACAGTCGATATGATACACATGTGGAAGCCATAATTGCCTGATCGAATCACCCAATACCTGACTACACCTCTTCTTTTTGGTGGGTTTGTATTGCTTCATCTTTAGTTTTTCTATGTAATTTTGTTATAAATTTTTTCCTGCTAAATGAGTAATGCTAAAATAGATAACATAAAACATAACAAAAATAAAAATAAAATAATTAAATGCATGTAAATGAAATTAACTAATTAAATATGTCTAAATATGATTAATTTATGTTTAATTTTTATAGAAACAGAAATAGAAATTATTTGTTTAAGCTATCATGGAATAAATATTTAAGTTAATCATTCATATTGATGTGCATTGTATTTAAACAAATAAAAAATATGTGACAATGAACAGGAACTGCTTACACTTCTAGAGTTCCTGTTGTATGTGGGAATGCCTTTTTACAACGAGTCGATTGTGATACGGAATCGGAACAGAGTTTGTGGTGATAATTATTATTATCATTGTGCATGTTCAATAGCTACTTTCATTTTATTACAGAAGAAGATGCGGGAAGGATAAAAGTAAAAAAGTAGAGATTTATATCTGGACACATTCATGTTTAATACTGAATAAAAATGAAGTAAAGGATCATTGGACAAAAATCACACACAGTAGTCAATACACCAAAAAAAATCAATGAACAGGGCTTTTATTCCTGTTCTTTATTTTGACAGTTGTCGATATGATGTATGGTCTTCAACAAAGAACGAATCATTCATACCCTACAGCATGTCCAAGACGGCCCCTGCGCTCTGACTTACGCGGTTATATCTATAAAACAAAATATTCACCTTCTTGCTCACAAC
The DNA here is from genome assembly GCF_021869535.1 of Mytilus californianus. NCBI lineage: Eukaryota > Metazoa > Mollusca > Bivalvia > Mytilida > Mytilidae > Mytilus > Mytilus californianus. Next base: position 1,011,541 of record NW_026262707.1, read on the forward strand.
CCGCCATGGAGTGCTTTAAGAAGTTGCTTATATAATAGGAAATCACTATAGTTTGACAAGCCCCCCCCCTTTTTACAGTTTGTGGGAACCATATTGTTTTAAAAGTAACTTCTGTTTGATCCATCATTGTAAGCTTCATAAAACTTAAGAAAGGAAATGGGGTATGTGTCAATGAGAACAACCCGACCAAAGAGTAGGAAACAGTCAAAACTGAATTGGAAACCAGTCAAAAATCTGTTGGCAGGATGTCAAAATGACCCTCCCCCAAGGGCGACTGGGGAATAGAAGTATGGTCACCATTGGTCTTCCTCCGACCGGCAGTAAAACCCTTGCTAAAGTGGGGCGTCCGTTTTGCTGTGCGGGATGTACAAATTTGCAGCCACATCCGGTCAGAATGGGGACGTTAATTTCTGTCCCTATCCAATATACCCTCATTTCCCGTGGCAGTCTAAATTTCTCCGACCTTAATCCCGGAAGCCCCTATTACAGAACCTACCTATTGTATGTATTGTTAACTTGTTCTCGTCCTGAATATGCATGAAATATTTGCCACTGGACGTTAAGCAACCAACAATCAATCAATCAATCGAAATGACCTTGGGCTTGGTTTGGCATTAGAACCCCAACCATCAAAATCAACAAAGAAAAGGAAGATACCATCAAGTCTGAACAAGTTACCACCCAGAAAAAAAAGAAAAGTCAGCTGATCAGCTAGAAATGATAATTCTGAAACATAGAATGCATGTCAGCCTAAAAAACAGACAAAGTACAACGATCAAAACTAACCAATGTTACAAACCTTAACAAAACAATTAGAAAAATTAGAGGGAGTAAAGTACCAGGAAAAAACTTAAAAGTTATCTAGCCAACCTTCTAAAGGTAAGGTGTACTATATAAAATTGAATTCAGGATGAAACCTAACTCAGTCAAGAATAACTAACACTCTTCTTACAATTCACCTCCAAGGGTGACTGGGGAATAGAAATATGGTCACCATTGGTCTTCCTCCGACCGGCGGTAAAACCCTCGCTAAAGTGGGGCGTCCGTTTGGCTGTGCGGGATGTACAAGTTCGCAGTCACGTCCGGTCAGGATGGGGACGTTAAATCCGATGCCTCGTGTGAAGAAAGTGCCACGTTTTGGCACGTTAAGAACCCTTGTAACAACTCTTTGAGGGGTCCGTAGGTGGCCTGGTGCAAGGCTAAATTTCTATCCTTATCCAATATACCCTCATTTTCCCGTGACAGTCCAACAATCAATCAATCAATTCACCTCACACTAACTATCAGAAATTATTTTGGGGTTTTTAATTTGTAAATTAAATTGACACAGGATGAGAAACCCAATCAACCCTTGCATTTTGAATTTTTTGTTATTACTGATTGTTGAAGATCATTAATATAATTGATGTAGCCTTTGGAATATGGAAAAATTCAACGCACCAACAAAAAAAAAAGAAACCATATAGGAGACAAACAAGACAATTAGCATTTTCAGAGAGAAAGTAACTGATGAGAGAAAGAAAAATGAAAAGCCCCATAGAAGTGAATTCAAATGATGATGACTATTCTTTTGGTTCATGCCAGGATGTTGATAGTAGTATCTAAGTGTTCTATGGATACCATTCATTTCTAATTAAGATATGAGTAATTTTACATTAAAATACAAACACAACAGTCATCAACCTTATAATTAAGATTTTTATATGTTTTAATGTAGAAAGAACAGAAATCATCACCATTATGATTTTGTCTCTGTTAGTTGGTGTTCTAAAATGCTATACGTGGGTTGTGGGGATTTTCAATGCAACCCATTCAGCCCCTAGGACAACAAAATTAACCTCAGGGGCAACCCATTCTACCTCCAGAGCAACCAAATCAACTTAAGGGACAACCCATGCAACATCCAGAGCAACCTAATCAACATCAGGGACAACCCATGCAACATCCAGAGCAACCAAATCAACCTCAGGAACAACACATGCAACCTCAAGGGCAACCAGTTCAAGCTGTAGTTAATCCAATTAAACCTCAGCAACAACCAAGAAGGTCGCAAAGAAAATGTAACCGTGTTTATAGACTTTATCTTTGAACTTACCTGTGTGTGAGTATACCGTCGGCAATCACCATGATCTGTATCCCATGTTGTTAATTTTTTGAATTCAGCTTTTCTGCTAATAGATAGCAAACTAGCACAGAAGTAGCATCTTTAAAATTCAATGTCAATATACTTTTAAACACATCACTATGTAGCTTAGTGTAATATAGAGCAACCTTTAACCTCACTTTTAATATCAGCATCATGTTCGCACTACTCACAAGGAAAGTGCATCAAATCGAATTGGTTTATATTTTTCAAAGCATTTAAAACTTCGTGTATTAACTGTAGAAATTCCATCTTCAAAGTTTGAATTTTATTCCTGATGTATACATATCAGGCTTATATATCCTTTCGGTAATTGAAAGGTCAAGAAGTCAGCCTTTTTTTAACTAATCTTATTGGTTTATTATGCAATGAGGGGTGTTGTAAATGCAAATGAGGCAAGGCAATCTAAAAAAAAAAAATGTTTTAATTTTAATCAACTTTCACAATATTTAACTAGAAATGTTCAAGGTTCCTATGTTCTCTTCAATCATAAATTTCAAATATAGGGTTGCTGACTGTCTCTATTTTGATTTACAAATAAAGTATTCTAATGTTATGTATATCTTTACATTGACACATGTAAAATGGAGAATGGAAATGGAAATGTGTTGTCTTGTTTAAGATCTTGTCATTTAAGTGTATTTCTGTGATTTTTTTTTTTTATCGTAGTATTTAGTTTCTTTTTACTTTTGTTTTTAACGACATTCAACTTTTAGTTGAAAATGAGAAAGAATTCCACTTTTCAGGATTTCAATGGTGACATACTTACATATTTAACCCCCACGTAGAAACAAAATGCCTATTGCCAGATACCATGAAAGGCATTAAGGCACTGCCTTTAAAAATTAGGAGTCAACTTCTTAATTGTCAAAACTTGGCGCGCACAACTATTTATTTTAAAAGCACAAACTCCAGGCTCATTGTTTTGAAAAGATAAAATTAGATCAATCCCTGAAGGTCCTATGATTCTAGGCATCCTGTCAATCCCTTAGTTTTCTTCATTGTGATACATGTATGTTATAAATTTTAGTATATGGTTAAAAAGTTCCTGATTTGAATAAGGTTATGTATATCAAGAAGATGCAGATGCTACATACATTGGAAACAAGCAGCAGAATTTAATGGTCAATGAAGAAAGTTTGAAAATTTCTCTATGTTTATGATGCTAGGCTTGTGTTGTGGGATTGCTGCTAATAAAATGATAAAGCATAATTTTATTGTATGCATTCTATCAATTATCAGGATTTATTTTGTTAACATGATAAAGAGATGGGTCAATGCAACAGCAATCATTTAATGAAAAAACAATTAATTTATCTAGCAGTCAACATATAGTCTTAAACTTAGTCACAATAATATATTAAAATAATTATTATTAAAGTAACCTGTTTTTTTATGAAGTCTCCAGTGTCTAGTCAGAACCTCAGCAGTTAATTTGTATCATTTGTCATGACCCCAAAGAAAGTTGTTTCTGTGAATTTCTTCTTATTAAGTTTTAATACAGATGTCCTAAAATTCACCTAAAATCATATTGTACATGGATGATTTACTCTCAGGATACTGAAAATGCCTATTCATGAGGATATAAAGCAAGAGCTCACGAGAGTCTGAATTTGCTCACATATAATAAAAATAAGAAGATGTGGTATAATTGCCAATGGGACAACTCTCCACAAGAGACCAAATGACACAGAAATTAACAACTATAGGTCACAGTACGGCCTTCAATAATGAGTAAAACATTGATTACATAGTTTTTCATATCTATAGAATATTGATATATGTTTAAACATGCCATTTTATGTTTCTATCCACTGCAGTTTTTTGGCGAAAAACTAAGAAATTAGGTTAAAATAATCTTTCAAAGGCAATAACTCCAATAAGGGATGAATTTACAATTTCAGTTATATGACTTAATTGTAGATCTTACTTCGCTGAACAGTTTTGCCATTAACACTTTCGCTCAATCTTTAAGATAAAAACCAAAAATTGATTTTCAAAAAATTAACAATTCCAGGACAGTAACCCAACAATGGGTTGTTCAATTGGTCTGTAAATTTCATGGTAGGTAGATCTTGACTTGCTTATTACTTTAATCCCTGTCAATTTAGCTCTCATAAAATGCTTCAGTTTTTTTAGATAAAAGCCAAAAACTGCATTTCACCCTTATGTTCTATTTTTATCAACGGCCGCCATGTTTGTAGGTGGATCAAATCCCCAGATACAATTTATAAATTAAAACCCCTTAGAAACATTCAGGTAAAGTTAAGTTGAAATTGATCATGTAGTTTCAGAGAAGAAGATTTTTGAAAAAGTAAACAACTTTAACAAGAAAATTTGATAAATTGTCTTTCAAGGGCTATAACTCTTTCAGGAGTCAATTAACCATTTTGGTCAGTTGACTTATTTGTAGATCTCACTTTGCTGAAAATTTTACCCATTTACTTTAAAATTCTCTCTTTTTTTAATAGTATTAAAGATAATAACCAAAAATTGCAAAATTTCATAAAAATTAACAATTACAGAACAGTAACCCAACAACGTATTGACAAATTGGTATACATATAGATCCATTTCGTTAGATCTGGTGATCAATTTATTTGGCAATCGCCAATGGCAGTCAGCAGGGTTTAAGAACATCAGTCAAATGCGTTTTGTTAAATAGACTTTTTCACTTTTTTGGGTCTTTTGGAAATTGTTGTTTGTGCTGAATTTAGACCCCTCTACCAAGAGATTTGTTTTACATGCACACGTATAAAACGTATAAAAATTGCGGTTTTTATCCAACGCAATCATAGGTTTGAACGTTGTTATCAATTAAGACTTATATATATAAACGCATTAATATGTATTTGCAAAGTAAATAGTGACACAGTCGTTTTGACTAAGAGCATGAAGAAGTATCTTTTTACGCTCTGCAAGATTCATAATCATGATAATACAGAATGATTTACCTGAACTAGCAGATGTGCTTAAATAGTTATTTCTAAATCTAAGAAGCGATAAGACATGCACATGTAAATGGAGAATTTTGTTTTTGAAAACAGTATATCATGATTCATGATCATATTTCACGAAGGACAAATAGGGTGTAAGCTCAGTGGTTTTCTTTGAAATCAAAACTGTCAATATAAAATTTACCTGTATTTTCTTTGTATCATATGTACATTCTGATATACCTGTTATATGCTGATGTGTTTGTAAATTAGCAAGAGAATGGTCTGAAATTAAAAATAAGTATATACATGAAATCATAATGAAACCAGTACTCTCACGTATACATAAACTCTTAAAACATATAAAAATGGACTTCCCTTTTTCTGAAACATTAATAAATTTATCCATTGAAGATAAGTTAGGTGACTATCAAGTATATATATAGGTTTTTTTCATATAAAAAAGTCAGCATGACCACTTGTAATTAATATCATAATCTTTTGATTTGAAACGCCTATTAGCCAACATAACAATAACAATCATTTTGGTGGAATTTAAATTACCTTAAAACAAGCAAAATCTGATTCAATAATTACTAAATGTATCATCATAATCATTAATCATGTTATCATGGTTATAAATCAAAACACCTTTATTTTATTGACATGATTAGAAATATTAATGACAGATATTTTAAGTTCATTTTTTGCAATAGCGAATAAAAATTAGTCAACCAAAAGTTTTGCTATAATTACAAAAACATGTCGTTCTGTATTGGTATAGTTTTTGGATCTTTCATTTGTGTATTTAAGGCAATAGAAAGTTTGGGCTCAAAAGTCTACATAAATATTGACTTTATACAGAAAATTCGCCATTTTAAAACATTTAATATTTCATTATTAATATATGGATACAAAGTAAAATCATTTCTTAAAACACTGCAGATAAAATGCTTCGCAGAGCGCAGCCTGATACGACCACAGAGGTCAAACCCTGAACAGTTGGGCCAAGTTTGGACACAATATTCAAGCTTGATACTGTCTGAATTTGGATTGTGATCAAATTTTTGACATAATATAGGTTTCTGACACAAAATAAATGTGGTCAAAGAGCTTAAAAATTTGAAATGTGACATTTAATTTACCTAGTATGGTTTGATATCCAAAATCTAACAACATGGTTAGATTCAGCATATAAAAAAACACCAACAATTTAATTTTAGTTGAAATCAAACAAAGTTTAATTTTGGACCTTTCAAACCTTAATATGGACTAATTTGAAAACAGGGCCCAAATTAAAAAAATCTAAATGCACAATAAGATTCAGCATATCATACAGCCGCAATAATCCAGTTTTTGATGAAATCAATCAAACTTTCATTTTGGACCCTTTGGACCTCAATGTAGACCAATTTAAAAATGGGGCCCAATATCCAAAATAGTAAAACAAGGTTAGAACCCACAAAAATTAAAGACTTTAAATTAATCCCATTGAAATTGGTTAAAACATTTGTATTTATTTTCAATTGAAGATTTTTTGCTATTGCGCAATACTGTGCTGTTGCACAATACTTAGTTAATATGTTATATATAAAAATTTACACACCCTGTTTGGCGTGTATCTCCTGCCATATCAGTATTTGTTGCTTTTATAAAATTTTGAAGAAAAAAAAATATGAACCCCCCAAAAAAATTTTAAAAAAATGCAGCCTTCCCTTTGTGATATTGAACCTTGTGGTACAATTTCAGAGAGATCCATACACTTATACACAAGTTATTGTCCGGAAACTACAAAAATGCTTGTTTTTTTTGCCCCTTTTTGGCCCCTAACTCCTAAACTGCTGGTACCATAACCCCCAAAATCAATTCCAACCTTCCTTTTGTGGCATTGAACCTTATGGTAAAATTTCATAGAGATCCATTCACTTTTAAAAACTGAAGTTATTGTCAAGAAACCAAATGTGTCTTTGGACGACAACGACATGATAGCATTACACAAACGCATTTTTTTTTTGTGCTTAATCAGTTTGATCATATTTCAAACCATCATGAAATGCAAAGGAAGGCACTAGATTAATTTGTAACCAAACCGTTATTGATAATTCACTATTATCTTTTTGATGAAACCATTGCAAAGTCATCGAGAAGACATATGCAAGGTCAATTACTAATCTTATTTAATGAATTATACGGACAAATTTACAAAAAAATAAAACTGACTGTCAAATGGTTCAACATTATGATCAGTATCTGAGAAAATCAAGGTTTAAAAGAATACCGTTTTTACAAAACTACAAAAGGTAGATTGCTCCTCAACATTTCAATGACATCAAATATGTAAACAAACAAGATTTTTGCCATAATTTGAATGACTAAACAACTTTTCTTTGTAAAATGTCATTCCATTTTAATGATTCAAATTGTTCTTAAAGTTATTTTGTGTTAGCATAATCAGAAATTTTGCAAAAAGTTAAATATTTACAAACAAGAATGTGTCCATAGTACACAGATGCCCCTTTCGCACTATCATTTTCTATGTTCAGTGGACCGTAAAATTGGGGTCAAAACTCTAATTTGGCATTACAATTAGAAAGATCATATCATTGGGAACATGTGTACTAAGTTTCAAGATGATTGGACTTCAACTTCATCAAAAACTACCTTGACCAAAAACTTTAACCTGAAGCGGGACAACCGGACGAACAGACGGACGGACGGACGGACAGACCAAAAAACATAATGCCCCTAGGTGGGGTATAAAAATAGATTTTTTGGATTGTGAAAGATAGCGTACCGCTTTTTAAAGATCAAGAAAAGGATCGTGAAAGATCTGATGCTACGAAAACGTTCAAATCATTATTTAATTATATGATAATTTATATTTTTAATTGATATAGCAAATATTGGATTTGCATGACCCATTACGGTTCTCTTTTGTCGGTGAATAGGGCTATAATCTTCAATGACATTGGAACTGATTATCTTATAATACCACACTGATTAGGTGCTTTATCATGTTTATAGCAATATCAGTCTTTTTGTTAATCCTTTATAAGTTTTGATTTCTTGTACAATATAAGACTGATAATAGAAACTAATCGGCTAAATTACAGTTCAAGCTGGGCATCATGCACAATCGAGGTACGTTGATTGGTAATTTCCCCACTAAGTTGGGTAGCTATTGTGAACAGACTGATCAAACAGTCAAGTAAAAATAACGTTATCTTGGTACCAGTAACCTTTTTGTCAGTGCATCCCGAAATAAACAATAAATTACCAACATTGTCATACGATGTACATACTTCCAGGGCGGAGGCATTAAGCATTATAGATACATATATACTTTTACTTTTTCGAAAATTTACGCTCCTGAAGGTCCTTTTATCTAGGAAATCTACTTATTTAGACACATTTTTAGTTATTTTAATAACTTTTAAGGAAAGGTGTTGAATTAAAATGTTTGTTCTTATCAAAATAATTACACGCTTCAACTAGTTGCAAGTATATCAATTGGTAAAAGAAATATTGTTTTCTGACTACTAAGTCTGGTCCAGCGCGGGACATTTGCGCTTTTTTTTATGGACATTTGCGCTTAAACTTTTAGGACATTTGCACTTTTGAAATATGGACATTTGCGTTTTTACAATAGGACATTTGCGCTTAGGGAGCTACAATTTGATTTTTATGGGGGGGGGGGGGGGGGGGGGGGGGGCTAGGATGAAATTCGAAAAAAAGGCAATTTTGTTCAGATGTATCAAAGTTTAAAGCGCAAATGTCCTTTAGTGTTACAGGTAAAAAAGCGAAAACGTCCTGCGTCCGTCTGGTCACGCCTTGTCTATCACGATCAAGAAAATGCATTGCCCGATCTTTCACAATCAATTTTGATGAAAAAATCAACAAAATGCAATGTTTTCAAAAACAAAATGAACGGTTTCAAGGGAAAAAACCCTTTTATTTTACTGTACTATCTGACACACCAAAGATTCAGTTACAAATATATCATTTATATTGGAATGTGACCATTATAGGTACAAAACATGTTTTTTTTTTTTAATGAATCCCATAGACTTGTGTTGCGCCTTTTGTGTTTTCTCATAAAGTACTGCACATTTTCTTTATCTTATTGCACAGTATAATTGAGAAAATTGAATCATTTTGACAGACAGAATTTTTTTTCAGATTTGTTCCGCGTTTTAAAAATACAGCAGATTTTTCACAGATATTGAAGTAGAATTACAATTAATTACATTCACGATCAGATACCAGATCTTTCACGATTGGATTGCAATGCTTGACCACCGTTAGGTATTCTTTCACGATTGGATTGCAATGCTTGTCCACCGTTAGGTATTCTTCCACGATCTTTTTTCTTGATATACCAAATGACAGCCGTGTAAACGGTCCTATAAAAATCATACCTGTAGTTTGACATATGTTGTTTATATTTGATTGATCTAGTGAAATTGAGCATGATTGGTTCTAATTTTGAACTAAATTCAACATTACATTGTGTTTCTTAGTTTGTAAGTTTTAATTCTGAAAGGAATAGTAAATTTGCCATACACGGATGACAGGAATCTTAAAATTGTTCTCCGGACAAATGCCGGAGATCGTTCTTAGTATTTCACTCTTGTCTATAGTCTTAACATCATCTAAAAACAATTGAACATAATTTTTAAGTGCAAAACAGAAGCTGTACTTAACTGCAATGTGTGTCTGTTTTGTCTTCTAAATTGTAAACGGTAATAAATTGAATAATCTACATAAATTCGAATAGAAACGGAGAATGTGTCAAGGAGACAACAACCCGATCAGGAGCAGAAAACAGAAGATTGACCTGAGTACAAACTTGTTCTAACTGATTTAAAATCTACATTAGCACAAAGATAGTACTTAGACAGTGACAGATCGTCTTTTGAAGCTGAAATGCATTTAAATTTCACCCAGCGTCTGTACAAGTAAAGGGAACAAAATGGTCCAGGGGAAAGAAACCAACTTTATGTATGGAACATTTTGTTTGGCCCAAAGGATATTCGTTCTTCAATGAATATAACATGTTCTAAAATATAAACTTGACTACAGCTATCGTTTGGAAGATATACTTTTAATAACTCCTACAAATATAGGGGATTTAGATACTTTAAAAAGAAAAAAATGAATATTTGCCAAAACAAATCTTCTCTATTTCTATCTATTACTGTACAGTAAGCCAAATTATTAATAGATTTTTAGAATTTCAGGTAGACGGTCAAATTCCATAAAAAATTGTAATTTTGGAAGGTTGTTAACAATAATGAGTCCGGCAATTTTTTATAGAAATTAAACTATTGTTGTTTTTTTTTTTGCAATGTTTGAAACCAGCTAGTCATAAGAGATCGCCTAAATTACAATGTTGACTTCATTTAAATATGTAACACCTATCAAAAACATAATGTAAGAGTGTACAGAGTGCATGTTTGTCCTACATATATATAATATTTGTATTTAATTAAATGAAAATTACCGTTATGAATATGGGGTTCGCTGCACAGATGCACATTCACTACATGCAAACAACAAAACAATTTCGATTGTGGAGAATCAACACGTATTTACAAGACTCCTTCCAAAAGGGAGACAGTCATTTTTGCAATTTGCCCGTGCTTTGACGGTTGTAATTGCTTTTTAACTTTCCTGTAACAAACAGTTCAAAAGAAATGACTTTTCGGTTAAAAAACAATTAATTTGATAAATTTATGTTGACTTCATGTTAACGTTTACTTCTGAAATAACACCTTCGAAATACTGTGTATGTGGAATGCTGAATGATCTTCTTTTTGTTTTAAAAAAACTTTTGAAATTATTTGTGTTGCTCTAAAATAAAAAAAAATAAATGTGGATAGTGCCCACATGTGGACACAGATGATGCCCCCGCTTGCATATCATATAGTTATAAAGGGACATAACTGAAGAACGGTAAAAGTGACGCTACCCAAATTTGAACTTGATCTGAGTTTTGTGATAATAAGCATTGTGTGTAAGTCTCATAACATTTGGTTGAGGCTAACTTAAGTAGAGAACAGAAACTAAAAATTCAGCAATTTTTCTATTTGTAAACACGTATAACTCTAGAACAGTTGTTTATCAGTTTTATAACATTGGTTGAGACAAACTAAAGTTAGAGAACGGAAACGAAAAATTCAACAATTTTTATGTTTATAAAGGGACATAACTCAAGAATGGTAAACGTGTCGCCACCAAATTTCGTACTTAAATGATCTGTATAATGTAGTAATAAGCATTGTGTATAAATTTCATAACATTTGGTTGAGGCAAACTAAAGTTAGAAAACGGAAACAAAAAATTTGTACTTGATCTTAGTTTTGTGGTAATGAATATTGTGTATACATTTCATAATGTTTGGATGGGGCAAACTTAAGATACAGAATGGAAACTAAAAATTTTGCAATCTTTCGATTTATAAAGGGGCATAACTCAATAATGGTTGAAGTGACACTATCTAAATTCAACTTGATCTGTGTTTTATCAGTGGAAGTCAAAATTAAACATTGCATTGTATAAAACATTGATTGTAGTTGAACTATAATCATGGACAAAGGAAGATAACTCCAATTTTAAAAATTACTTGATATTTAGAAGAAAATAAAAATTTTGCAATTTTTTCATTTATAAAGGGGCATTACTCTAGACGAGTTAAAGTGACGCCACCAAAATTCAAACTATTTCTGTGTTTTGTAGTAATAAGCATTGTGTGTAAGTTTCATAACATTTGGTTGAGGCAAACTTAAGTAAGAGAACGGAAACTAAAAAATTTGCAATTTTTCCATTTATAAAGGGACATAACTCTAGAACGGTTAAAGTGACGCCAACAAAATTCAAACTTGATCTGTGTTTTGTGGTAATAAGCATTGTGTATAAGTTTCATAACATTTGGTTGAGGTTAACTTAAGTTAGAGAATGGAAACTAAAAATTTTGCAATTTTTCCATTTATAAAGTAGCATAACTCTAGAACGGTTAAAGTGATGCCACCAAAATTCACACTTGTTCTGTGTTTTGTAGTAATAAGCATTGTGTATAAGTTTCATAACATTTGGTTGAGGCAAACTCAAGTTAGAGAACGGAAACTAATTGTGGGACGTACGGACGAACGTACGTACGGACGGACGGACAAGGGTAAAACTTAATGCCCTCACCGCTACGGCGGGGGCATAAACATAGTTTACAACTAAACATACATAAGAGCAACGGTGGTTTACCACACAAAACGTACCTGCAAAATACTGAATCCAATAACAGATGAAGTTCAGTTCATTAACAAGTTGAATCGTCCAATGTTTATACTTCGGCATATCTTTTGTGTTGAAATTATGCAATCACGCTTGCAACACTCTCATTGATAAGTTGCAAGAAAAGATTTAACAATAACTAAATTATTAGCTTTTTTTACTCGACGATGTTCCACAAAAAATGTAATTTGATAATAATTGGATTATTAACACACGCCCAGTTGCTGGTCAAGCACATTTTTAGCCAACACAAATTTTCATGGCGCCTTGAAATGTCATGACAGGAATGATACCAAATTGCATTTACAAAGAAAAAATACCAAAAAGATTAGAGTGACTCAACTTCTCCACGTATAAATCTTACAAATAGCAAACGGGATGAAATAAACATTTACTTCTAAAAAACAAAACAAAATTGTTCTTATTCAAAAATATTATTGAATAATGGTACTAAACATATTTTTATCACACGCGGCCTTTATCAAGATTGCTGTTCCGGCTATTAATCTTCATACTTATATAATTAATACTTAATAATTCATAACGGTTGTATGTTTCTTATGTACTTGTTCATTGCTGTAGTTAATGTTTGTTAGCGTTTTGACCTGTTAAGGTTTACTTTTTTGCAATAAAGTTATCTTTTAAAAACATGTAAAGAAGAGCATCGTAAATGATTTATTTACAATATCGCAACATGAAATTGAATTTCTTCGTTCTATAAAAAGCTGAGCTGGTGAATACAAGACTTTACAAGTGTTAGGTGTAAATTTCAGGATAAAAACAATATATGTACATTGTCGGAAAATATATAATTTATTTGTACTCGCTGCAAAACAGGAGAAAAGCTCGTCGAGCCTCGCTTTTCGTCCCGTTTCTAAAGCTCATACAAATAAATTTTATATTTTCCGACAATGTACATATATTGTTTTTATCCTGAAATTTACACATACAGGACGAAAAGCGAGCCTCGCCGAGCTTTTCTCCTGTTTCGCAGCGAGTACAAATAAATTTCATATTTTCCGACAATGTACATATATTGTTTTTATCCTGAAATTTACACCCAACACTTGAAACTTTATTTGTTAAAATCTAAATCATTGTCTCTAATTTTTCAAAAAAATCAACATAGTTAAAACGCGGACCGCGAAGAGGACCCTAAAATGAACTGGTACGCAAAAAGAAATATCCACATTACCGCTTGCTCAACACGGAAGAGGGGTAACAGGAGACTTTATTTGTACAAGTACAAATAAGCAAAAATTTATTTGTGTACCTGTTATTTTTACAATTGTTGGCTGATTGCAGGATAAATATTTGTTTTTTGAAAAACAATCAGATGTTTTATAAATCAATCGTTTGAAAAGATTGAGACAACAATCCCATGCATAATGAAAAAACAAACATGCTGAATTGAACTAGCATGAACTGCATGGTTGAAGGGTTTACGAAGTTGTACACACTTTGCAACCAGATAAATAAGACCCATGGCGTGTTAAAGCCCCCATCACACTAGACCAAGACCATAAAGATCACACTACGATCTATAAAAATATGAGATCGCGGTGAGATCGTGGTATGGTCGGCTTGAATATTCAATATTTTATAGTTTTTACGTTTATACTACGACCTTGCTATGATCCTGATAAGATCCTGCTACGATTCCGCTACGACAGTAACACGTTCTAGTTACGATCTTGTCACGCTCTTGCTACGTCTAATAAGACCTTACCGTGACTTACACGATCTCTGTACGCTTTAACCAAGACCGTCCCGATCGCATTACGATCTCAATACGAGTCTTCTACGATCGAACCACGACTCCACTACTGATACGTTTCCACTACGTTGTCACTACGCTCTTCGTCCGTATAAATATCTTGACTTTCCCTTTGTACACACTAATTTCCTTGAGAAAACATACCACTAAAGGTATCAAAAACACTTGGAGGTCGTGGTGCTAAAAGTAGAGGTGTCAACAGAATAAGGTTGTGCAATTGTCGTGGATAGGACGTAGTAGAATCGTAGTGAAGTCGCACTGAGGACGACAAGCGCGTAGTAGCAGCGTATTATTGTCTTCCTCATCGTAGTATAATCGTATCAATATCGTACTGGAAGCGTTATAATGACGTAGTGAAATCGGGATAATCTCAATGAAATCGTAGTAAGGTCGCAGCGAAATATTTTCCATTGGCTTCCCCGATTGAACCACGTTTCTAATACGATGCTTCTACGCCCATCCCGATCTTACTATGTCCTTACTTCGACCTTCCTACGCTTCTTTTACGACTAGTTTTGGCCACGACTGCACTACGAATGTTTTGAGCATATTCAAAGTTGGTCGTGGACCTCCACATCATGAAGACTTGGCACGTCCTTACTACGACCTTACCACGACCACCACGATCTTACTACGACTTCCAAAATTTTTCATAATTTCTGAGGTCGTAGCGGGATCGTGGTCCTAGTGAGATGGGGGTATTAAACGGAACAAATGGATATATATTCCGTGCGCAAACTTTATACATTTTGTTTGTGGTCGCACATGGATTCGATGTATGTTCTCTTATTAACCTTCTGTTAGTTAAATTATCAATTTATACAACCTCGAAACAAATCTCAAGTCGAAACCTCGGTAATAGCTGTCATATCAACTAAATGTTTTTGCTTTTTGGAGACTTGATGGAAGATCTCTGATAGTCTCCGTTAGATTTGATGACTACTTTTTACACCCGAGACGACTTAGAGCTGGAACTAGTGGGTACTTGTCCATTGGGGAATACCGGATGATGGATTCTATACGCATGTGTTTTGGTTTTTTTGTCCGTTAGGTTGCTGTCTCAGGGATAAATACTTTACATCTTTTATTCCCAAATAATGTCTTAATTTTGGCATGCATTTCCAACAACAACAAAACAAAGTATCCGAAGTACACAGTAAGCTTCTTTTTCATAGTAAAAACAATCGAATGGGTTTTAGCAACTTAAATTTAGACGATTCATAGAGAAAAAATATATAACGAATTTAAAAGGAAATTTCACTTTGCTGAATAAGCATTTGACATTTCACACAAATCAACAAGGGATATGCACTTATTTTCAATTTCTTTCATATTTTTGTTCACCTTATTTGTTATGCTAATTCAATGTGTCAATTTCAATAAAGAAAACGGCCGTGTGGTAAGCCAATTTCAAAATGATATAATTAAAATGTCTACATTGCATTGTAATACATTAATCAAATTAGATAGACAAATGCATGGCTTGTAGAATATGGAATTTATGAAAAAATATATTGGGTCGATGTAATTTGAATGTTATAAAATGATCAAGAATGTGGTACACACATCCGTTGAACTTTAAAACAAATTACACTAAACGCTTTGCAATTTCGAAGCGAAATCCAGACAGTTTCTCTTCTAATTTATAAGATTGACTGTAATTGCTATTTTTATCGTTTTAAGTATAACCTGGGAACAGTATATTATGTCCTAGCTAAAGCCTACAAGGCTTCGACTTTTATTTCTATTCGAACACCTTGTTAACTACCGTAAATTTAGTTACATTTTAAAGCATTTTCAACGGTCTATATATATTCATTAATTTTGAAATACGAAATACATCAAAAATTATGTCCAAGAAAGCTCCAACATGAACATGAATAAAAGACGGAATGTAAAAACGTGAAACAGACACGACAGTACTAACAATGACAGATGGTGATTGATAAGTGTTTAACGTTCAGTGGCAAATATTACGTACAAAATAGGACGAAAACTGGTAAAAAAAATTAGGAAATGTGATATGATTGTCAAATTGCCGACGCACGAAACTCATGGGTAGTCAATGTAGTTAAACACCTCCGTAGAAGTAGATGACTGTCAATGAGACAATTATCAACCAGAGATCAAATGATGTGAATTTAAACAACTATAGGTCACCATACGACCTTCAACAAAGAACAAACCACAAACAATAAAGATTATATGTACCCAGACTATAAAGGTTCAAACATGAGAAAATGTTAGTACCATGATTATGAATACAAATTTTATTGCACCTGATGCAAATTTCAACAAAATATGTCTATTGCAGTGATGCTGATCTATATAAGACAGCTTTTGATAGTCACTAAATTTGCGATATATGTATTTTGACATTCTTTATTTCAAGTATACTAGTTTGTACTCTTTGAGATTATTATTACGCACTGAAAGTTTAAGACCACACTTGCAAGTACACAAAGTCGTTAAGATATATTTATCATGTTTTATAGCAATCGAGCTTTTAACAGCCTAATTGACCAGCAGAAGCTTCAATTGTAGATATATGAATATGTCAGTGACATTTACCTGCTCCTGTATTAAATACGGAAGCCCATTTAGTAGAAATAAGAAGATGTGGTATGAGTGCCAATGAGACAACTCTCCATCCAAAAATATAATTTGAATTAAAATCACGAATTTAAATCGTTATAACGAATTGTATAATTCGTTATCACAGATTAAATTCGTTATGACATATTTTGTAATTTTTAATTACGAATTATATTCGCTATCACAATTTTTTTTAATTTGTTTAATATAACAAATTGTATAATTCGTTAAAACGAATTTTGTTGAATACGTTATCACATTTTTTTTGTAATTCTTGGGTACGGATTAAATTTCGTTATCACAGATTTTTATAATTATTGATTATGGATTAAAATCGTAATCACGAATTGTATAATTATTGATTACGGATTAAATTTGTGATAACGAATTTGTAGAAATTGGTTATCACAGTTTTTTTGTAATCCGTGATAACAAATTATACAATTCGTGATTATGATTTTAACCCGTTATCATGAATTATAGCTAGGTGCTCAAAAGAGCCGATGTCGCTCACCTCGATATTTGTGCATTTTCGACATTGAAGACTAGAATAAAATTCATGACTGAGATCTTGACTAGCTGATCATTGTTCAAAATTTTCTTTATCTACAATGGTTTTGTGAAACAGTGCTATAAATCATAATTAGGGTTAAAATTCCCTTAGCACCAAAACTAACGATTTCAGCCGTCTGAAAATTTTTTAGATCTCGTCTTACTGATAATTTTACTTTGTATATAAAGTTTCCCTCCATCTATTGTATAGTTGAAAATAAGGCAAACCGCAAACTAATTGGTCAAATGGTGACTAAGGAGCAAAAATTCTTATTAGGGGTCAGTTGCCGCTTTCAGTCATATGTAATTATTTGTAGATCTTTGTTTTCTCAATTATCATTTTCGCTATAATAATTAATAATTTTCAAAATAATAGACAAAACACAGAATTAAAAAAAAAACGTCAATAAAGAAAATTATTCCTATAAATAGTCATCTAACAATTTGATGTAAATAGACAGTGGGTAACTCGTCATTCTAAACAATTCTCTATCTATAGCGGTTTTCATGATAAAAGAAATAAAACTTGTATTTTGCCATTATGTTCTATTTTAGGCCATGAGGCCATGTTGTTCCACAAGCGGGCTCATCGCACACATTCTTTAAACTAGATACCCTAATTTATTTCTCTCACTCCACTTCACTCCCGGCTAGCCTTATTTACTTTCTATTTTCTTATTCTTTATATCTTGTGTTTGTTTTTGAATTAAATGCACACCTATTATGTGTTCTTCATTATCAAATAATTCTTATAATTAGCATATCAACAAATACTTGAATATGATTAGTATGTTCGATTTTCTTTCCTGGGTTTTACACTTCGATAAACCATGTTGCCAAAACCACTTCCGTTGCCTCTGTGTAAAATATTTTCAGGCGCGATACACACGATTGAAATTCGCCGGTCTAAAAAGAGTTTGAATAAAATTATAGAATAACTCATCGAAGAATTCAAATAGAGAAAACTAACACATTAATTCACGAATGCGCGTAGCGCATGAGTTAATTATCAGTGTTGTTCGGTCACGAGTTGAATTTTTTTTCGATATTTGGATTCTTTGATTAGTTATTTTTTTATTACATTGACAACGGCATTTTAAGTGGATTTAAAGTAAAAAATGTAAGGAACTATATCTGTTTTTACGCATTCACAGTTGCTTTGATGCGACGTCATTGACAACGTCTTGACAACACCTATATTGTTGTATGACGTTAGAGGTGTGAAATAACCGAGTTTATTTCACATGTGAAATTATCGGTTTTTATTTTACTGGGAAATCACGGTAATTCATTGCAAGCAATGTTATAAAACATAATAAATAAACATAATAGAAGGGATATACAATGTAGTTACGATATTGTTGTCAGGTCATTAAAGATTGCATATTTTGGCTTTAATATTGATTCACTTATAGGGTCTTTGCATCGGAATTAAACATATTTATTCTAAAACCAGTTGTTGGCATGACACGGGTTATGTTCTTCTCATATATTTTATGATGGTATAATACTAAACCCCTAACAGGAGTGTAAAACCCAGGAAAGAAAATTGTATTGTTACACCACTGTCCCAGGTTAAGGAGAGGGTTGGGATCTAGCTAACATGTTTAACCCCACCACATTCTGTATGTATGTGTCTGTCCAAAGTCAGGAGCCTGTAATTTAGTGGTTGTCGTTTCTTGATGTGTTACATATTTGATTTTCTTTCATTTTTTGTACATATTATATAATAAGGCCATTAGTTTTTCGTTTGAATTGTTTCACATTTGTGATTTCAGGGCCTTTTATAGCTGACTATGTGCTATGGGCTTTGTTCATTGTTGAAGGCTGTATGGTGGATGACCTATAACTGTTAATTTCTGGTCCATTTGGTCTCTATTGTATAGTTGTCTCATTGGCAATCGTTCCACCTCTTCTTATTTATATGTACATTACTACCAGAATTTCTACAACTTACTTAAATTGTGGATTGTGGTTAAATGAGTCAGAATTCGTTGTTTTGAGCTCAGTATCTGCTCACAGAGCTTGCACATAAATTTTACATTCCCATCAGTAGATGCTAATATTGTAAAGTTGTCTGCTTTTGTCTTGATGGTCTTGTCTGAAAAAAAGAAATATGAACTCTTATTGAAAAGCATGTCTCCACAATGTTGGCCTTATATAAATAATTGGCAATTTTTTAGGTTATACATTTTGACCCTTTTGGGCTCCTAATTCCTAAACATTTGGGACCATTTACTCCCAAAATCAATCCCATTGAACCTTGACTTTTTAGTTGTTTCAAACCTTGAGTTTAAATTTCATAGAGATCAATTTCACTTATACTAAAGTTATTGTCCGGAAACCAAGTGTCTTCAGACCAATATACGACCGCAAAATTAAAAAAAAAAATTGCAGTTCTATAAAAACCCTGGGCTCTGATAGATAAAAATCATGAATTCCCGGACTTCAATACATGTAGTCTCGATTGAACTCAATCCTGAAATACCGATGATAATATAGCTTGTTCCCGAAATCCCGAACATAAAAATAGATAATCCTCCGAGTCCCGATAAAGTCTATCTGACCAAGCCCCCCCCCCCCCCCCCCCTAAAAATTTGGTTGATATCTTTAAAAGAGGGACAAAAGTTACTCATAAATCTAAAATAAACGGTAATCATGATGGAAACCCTTATTTTGGGGATTTTTTAATCCCCCTATGCTGCTTTGAGGAATTGAATGCCCCATTTAAATACTTCAAAAATTTTTAGCACCTGCTTTAATATCCGCAATGTAGCCCGTTAAAAGATAAAAATTACCACTCCCTGAAAGGAAATTTTTGTTATGACTGTTTATCAGCCTCAGAGACAGAGACAGTTTTTTTTAAAAGGGGGGTCCCAATCCAGGATAAAAAGGGGGGGGGGTCCAACTATTCTCCCCATTCAATTATGCGTGGTTATTAAAAAAGGGGGTTTCCCCACTGCTGACCACCCCCCCGCCCTTGATCTGCCACTGTTCTTTTAACCCCCTTTGCAAAAACTGCGTAATCTCTTTTTAAATCCTCCAAATATCCCCCGGGTCCCCCCTCCCCCTATTTCCTCAATGTAGACCTTATATCACAAATTACCAAAGTCCCTCTAACAGAACTTGTGTTTAAAGACTTGTCTTGTGTATCTGAACCAGATTTTCAAACTCTTTGACATCAATAATTAATATTGATAGCAGCATTTAATACTAAATTGAAAAGCTGTAAAAAGTTAACCAAAATTTTTAAATCTCCCATATATCTTTTAAACACTGTGTTATCTCAAGCACCTTAAAAAATAGAATTTATGATTGCATTAATCCCCAATCCCAAATTCATAATTTTTTTTTAAATACAATACAAATCATTTAACAATATTTATTGACTTACCTAGTTTCTCCATGATATTTTGTCTTTGGAATATTTAGTTTATAGTTAGCCACCTGCTGAACTGACATTGTCTGGAATTAATTTCAATGTGTTCATTCTCAGAATGGGGCCACACATTGGAAAAACTGCATATACATTTTTTAATTATGAAATACTATAATGTTTATTGATATACTTTTAGCATTGAATCATTATTAAACCTTGAAACTACCAGTTAATAATGTTACATAAATTTTAAACATTTTTTTTAACCTGTCAGTTATATTCAATAATAGTGTATGACTTAAGAATTATAAACTAAATTATCCCTAGAGAACCCTAACTAACCACTGTGCGTCAGTGCGTCACAAAGCTGAGTGCAAAGAAAACACAGAGATTTAAGGAATAACTGTACTGTAGTTGAAGAGTTGCCACCGTCAATTGGCGATTTGACGGTCGCAAATGCAGTTTTACTGGCGACGCGTAGCGGAGACAGTAAAACGGATATTTGCGACCGTCAAATCAAAATTGACGGTGGCAACTCTTCAACTACGGTACTGTTATTCCGATTCTAATGCATTACAAAAAGAAATAATACGTTAAAGCTTGAAAAAATGTATAAATTTGAAAATTAATAAAATTCCGCGAAACTTCATGAATGATTTTGGCGCAAAGACGTCATGGCTAAACATGACGTCATACAAATGAAAACTTACAAACTGAAGGCTATTTCGTTACTTCTACGATTCAAATTTGGAATAAATCACATCAAAACGGCGATTTGGAGGTAGGTGTTGTTTTATTTTCGATAATATTGTAGTAGTCGAACATTTGTTGATCCATGAATTCAAAATGACGGGTCCCTCCTTAGTTACGACTGGTCAACTGTGGATTTGACGGTAACTTTTAGCCAATGAAAAAAATTGTGACATAAAAATTGCATTAGAATCAAATATTGTTGGCACATTTTTTGAAAAAGTAAAGTGTAAACATGTTATTGACTGAGCCAGAGGTAAAAAAAAAAAAAGCCAGTGAAAGAAAAGTTGTGATTACGGAAAATGGTATATTGGCATAACGATAAAGCTTTTGGTGTAACACCAAAAACAACTGTATTTTGTGATGGACTGGATAAAGATTCTACAGAATTTATGTCTGTTGTACAAGTCAGATATGGCAAAACTTTGTACAGCTGCTACTATATTTTGTCATCAGATGGTAAGTTCTTTACTTTATTTTTAAATTGATTTTAAATATTATGAATATTCTTACTGTAAGTTTTTTTAAGGCCTTTAAGTTATTAACTTGATAATAAAGCTAACATTTATGCCGAGTATTTAAAGGTACTAAAGCCCCCCAAGGGTGACTGGGGAATAGAAGTATGGTCACCATTGGTCTTCCTCCGACCGGCAGTAAAACCCTTGCTAAAGTGGGGCGTCCGTTTGGCTGTGCGGGATGTACAAATTTGCAGCCACGTCCGGTCAGAATGGGGACGTTAAATCCGATGCCTCGTGTAAAGAGAAAGCCACGCTCTTTGCACGTTAAGAACCCTTGAAACAACTCTTTGAGGGGTCCGTAGGTGACCTGTTGCAAGGCTAAATTTCTGTCCCTATCCAATATACCCTCATTTCCCGTGGCAGTCTAAATTTCTCCGACCTCAATCCCGGACGCCCCTTTTCCTGAACCTACCTATTGTATTTATTGTTAATTTGTTCTCGTCCTGAATATGCATGAAATATTTGCCACTGGACGTTAAGCAACCAACAATCAATCAATCAATAAAGGTACTAAACTTAACTACTAAAACTAAATGTACAAGTGATTTTTATTTACTTTAAGAAATAAATATCAATATACTTATTATAAGTAAATGTACTTTTTTCTGTTGAACTTAATTAGGAGAAAAAAAGGTAATAATATCGGAATAAAAAATAACTAAATTACAGAAAAAGCTTAAATTTTACAATAATTTACTTTAAGTACAGCTTATTTGAAGAAAGATAATAAAAAATATAGGTCACCGATGAGTTAAAAAAGATACTTCAATTTTAATGCAAAAAAAATGCATTTTTTTCACCAAAGGGAGATAATTTGGAGCTTTTTTCAATGATATAGAGTGAGAGTCACCCATATTCGCCGCATAATTCGTTCATTTCCACTTACATCCGACCTACATTCGAATATTTGGAACTTTTTATGAAGGTTTCAGAAATTTAACTATATGAAAAAAATGTTTAATAAAGAAATTATCTTCAAAACATTGGTTAATTGTTCTAAAAACGAATGCAAACTCACGAGGAAATCAAGTTGTTCATGTACCATGGGGGACACATTTTCGCCGCAATGAATGATATGACCATCCTCATTATTCTGGTATATTATAACAAGAGTGCACACACTGAAATGTCTCGCCTTCTTTACTAATCATTGATATATATGTTGATAGTCCTAAATATAAAGCTTTATTACAACTGTCACATAAACTTAACATTAACCAAGAAAACTAAACATTGACCAATGAACCATGAAAATGAGGTCAAGGTCAGATGAACCGTGCCAGGCAGACATGTACAGTTAACAATTCTTCCATATAACAAATATAGTTGACCTATTGCTTATAGTTTAAGAAAACAGACCAAAACACAAAAACTTAACACTGATCAATGAACCGTGAAAATGAGGTCAAGGTCATATAAAACCTGCGTGACTGACATAAAGATCATAAAATATTTCCATACACCAAATATAGTTGACCTATGGCATATAGTTTTAGAAAAAAAGACCAAAACTCAAAAACTTAACTTTGACCACTGAACCATGAAAACGAGGTCAAAGTCAGATGACACCTGCCAGCTAGACATGTACACCTTACAATCATTCCATACACCAAATATAGTAGACCTATTGCATACAGTATAAGAAAAACAGACCAAAACACAAAAACTTAACTATAACCACTGAACCATGAAAATGAAAATGAGGTCAAGGTCAGATGACACCTGCCAGTTGGACATGTACACCTTACAGTCCTTCCATACACCAAATATAGTAGACCTTTTGCATACAGTATAAGAAAAACAGACCAAAACACAAAAACTTAACTATAACCACTGAACCATGCAAATGAGGTCAAGGTCAGATGACACCTACCAGTTGGACATGTACACTTTACAGTCCTTCCATACACCGAATATACTAGACCTATTGCTTATAGTATCTAAGATATGGACTCAACCACCAAAACTTAACCTTGTTCACTGATCCATGAAATGATGTCGAGGTCAAGTGAAAACTGTCTGACGGGCCTGAAGACCTTGCAAGGTACGCACATACCAAATATAGTTATCCTACTACTTAGAAGAGAGAATTTAACATTACAAAAAATATTAACTTTTTTTTCAAGTAGTCACTGAACCATGAAAATGAGGTCAAGGACATTGGACATGTGACTGATGGAAACTTCGTAACATGAGGCATCCATATACAAAGTATGAAACATCCAGGTCTTCCACCTTCTAAAATATAAAGCTTTTACGAAGTTAGCTAACGCCGCCGCCGTAGCCGCCGGATCACTATCCCTATGTCGAGCTTTCTGCGACAAAAGTCGCAGGTTCGACAAAAACGAATGTTTGCAATTACATGAATTAGCTTGAGAGATCATTCCTATACGATTTTTCTCACAAATATTTACTTTAAGACTGCGCATGATTGCCATATAAATCTTACATAATTGCCAAAATCATTTAAAAACACCTGCATATTTCTCAATATGTGAGAATAACCTTGGATATCAAAAAAACAAATGTTTAAATTTTTGCTGATTTTTTTTTTGTACCCTGACGAGCCTCTTTAAAAAAAGATTATAGTCTTTAGTAAACCTGAGAAAAACTGCATTCGATTATGACTTTTTAAAATAGTTGAGATAGCCTGCAACAATGTGTTATTCAACTTTAATAATCTTTCTGTTCTCTAGATGAGGAGTCAAAGTTAATGGAACTTGCTAAAGATTTGGATATCCTGAATAGATTAAAAAAAAAAAAATCACACCTCCTCAGGAAAAAGGATACCAAAGAAGAAAATTTTGCATGGCTTTGACTGTGATGAGGGTATGTTAATTCTTGTTAGTTGTTTTTATTTACTTAGAGTGGATTGGGACAAGTTAGGCCACACTTAAAAATATTTTTGTTTGCCCAAACCCTTCCAAAAGGTTACGAGACAGTGGGAAGAGGCATTTTCTTTTTTTTCCTACAAAGTGAAATTAAAGGACAATATAAGATTTGAGTAGGCAGCTATTTTCTGGACTACAAAGTAGGGCTAGGACAAAGACACATTCTTTTTAATTGCCTTATTACAAATTATATATAATCCATTTTAACTTCGCCAGGTCTTGTACAAATGTGTTGGCATTATCTGTCTATTTTCAATTTAAAAGGGTGTCTTATATAAATGATAAGGTTATTGATCTCCACTTACACAGGCCAGCCATTGGGCTCAACTGTAATATAAAGTAGAAGCTAAGTTGCTTACCCAATAACATGTTCATACGGCAGCAAGGATATGTACGAGACCTGTATGCCTGTTAATGTAGTCTCCAATCACAGACACATTGACATATAGACAGATATTTCCAGCTATTAATATTTTTTGTCAGACTAATATCCTTTTTTTACAGATACACATCCACCTGTGGCTGAAAAAACTCCTGGAAAAAGCAAAAACAAGAAAAATTGTAATAAATTTTATCTGTCATACTTAAAGAACACGATCTGACAGTAGCAAAAACAATTTTACTATTTTAATGAAAATTGTATTTATCAGAAGGTCACATATTTCAGATGGTCCTGATGCTGATAAATAATAACTGTGAAGCTAAATTGTGTAAAAATTGTTAGCCAGACTTAAGTTTTAAGGACCTAGATTACTGTGTCCTGCAAAATATAAACATCCTTTCACTATAATAAAGACTTTCTTACAATGAGTCATGTTTTTGATTTTTTTTCAATCATTTTAAGAATCTTGTGGTTTTACGTAATGCCATGTGATTTTTTCACAGCCAACACCCCTTTTTACTACTATAAATCTTCTACATGCAGAATATTACAAACAATTTGTAAAATCTTATAAAATATATGCTATCTTTTTATACTTTTTGGTAAAAATAAAAGTTGTCAATAAAGCTATGAAAAATCAAGAGAGAGTATTTTCCTGCCAAATATTTTAACTGAAAAAATCACACAGACCTATATTAACAGTTACTAATTTGAAACTAACATCAAAGCATCATTTAATGTACCATTTGTTGTACATAATTGTGTAATTAGCAGTTTTTGATACAACAATTAATTCTTTACCCTTTGCATTTAAGTTCCAGTCGAAATAAAAAAAAGATGAACTGTACATTTCTTTGACAAGTCTTTTATAATTGATGTGAATTGGTTTTTACTAAATACAGATAATCCAGCAGAAGGAAATCCAGATAAGATTGTCAAGTAATGAACAGATTTGTACCAACTACATCCATTTATTACAAGTGTCGAAAGTGCTAATTGTACAGTTGACCAGATATTTTCGAGGGTCAATGAGTGGATATCGACTTTTTTAGAGTTAGGAGAGTTTAGAAAAGATTTTTCAAATCCAACATAACACCATACATGCATTGTTTAGTGTTCATGTTCCTTTTTTTATTTCAAATTATGGCTGCTAGATAGTTTTCAGGAGAAGGTGTGGAAAAAAACAATGACATAATAAAAACTATTCACCAGCGTAAATTGTGTAAATGGGACGGTCCCTGTGATACTCTTAAGGTGTGAAAAAGACTTGAGTATGCCAACTCTGAACATATTGCTCGACCAAAGCGATTAAAAATAAACAATCCGCATATTGATGGGAAAAAGACATCTAACAGATTAAAAATGTAGAGAAGACAATTTTCAAACTAGAAATGTGAAGAAGACAAAAATTCAAGCACAAAATGAAGAAGCTAAAACATATATAAAGTAAACCATTTGAATATACACCTCACTGACATTGAACTGCATAATATTCCTTCTACAATAGACTTCTCTCGCCGTAATTGTAAAGTCTGTGTATACCATATAGATAATACTTCGACAAAACGACAAAAAATAACCTTTCATGCGAGGTTCAATGAAGAAAATATAAAAAAAAAATATTGGATAGGGACAGAAATTTAGCCTTGCAACAGGTCACCTACGGACCCCTCAAAGAGTTGTTGCAAGAGTTCTTAACGTGCAAAGAGCGTGGCACTCTCTTTACACGAGGCATCGGATTTAACGTCCCCATTCTGACCGGACGTGGCTGCAAATTTGTACATCCCGCACAGCCAAACGGACGCCCCACTTTAGCACGGGTTTTACTGCCGGTCGGAGGAAGACCAATGGTGACCATACTTCTATTCCCCAGTCACCCTTGGGGGATAACAAACAAGAATGTGTCCATAGTACACGGATGCCCCACTCGCACTTTCATTTTAAATAAGCAGTGGACCGTGAAATTTGGGTAAAAAAATTGGGTAAATTGACCTATAAATTAGAAAGATCATATCATAGGGAACATGTGTAATAAGTTTCAAGTTGATTGGTATTCAACTTCATCAAAAACTACCTTGACCAAAAACTTTAACCTGAAACTCGCACTATCAGTTTCTATGTTCAGTGGACCGTGAAATTCGGTCAAAAATCTAAATTGACATTTAAATTAGATAGATCAAATCATAGGAAACACGTGTACTAACTTTGAAATTGGAATTCAACTTTAAAAACTACATTGACCAAACACTTTAACTTGAAGCAGGACAGAAAGACGGACGAACGAACGGACGCACATACCAGAAAACATAATGCCCCTCTACTATCGTAGGTAGGGCATAAAAACAGACACTAGCGTCAGCAACAAATGACAACCAAAGCAAAATAAAAAGTTCACACTGTAATAAAAAGTACTGGCTGGGCAACAAAATCAATGCTCTTAAAAGATGTGTCTGGAAAAAGAATATTTTGAGGCATGTCTTGTTTGCCCTCATATCATTTTCGGTGTTCAATTTTAGTGATTAGTTCAGTTTCTCGGGTGCTATAGGTTATAAGTTAACTTTATATGGTGTATTAACTGCCTTCCCGATTCATCTAACTGTTTTATTAAAACTGTAAGAATTGTTTATCTGATACAACAACTAATATGTTTTCTAAGTTTATGGTGTAAAAATGCTTAAATGGTGTAACTGTTCATTTAAACTGTATTTATATAATGGACATTCACGAAGTACTCGGTTTTGCAAGTTTGACATGCATATTTAAACAACAAGGCACAGATAATCGTAACAATTAGTTTGAAGGTTGATAATTTTATTTTTCATCAAGACACAACATCAATGATATCATAATCAGCAGTAGTTAAAAGCCTTATTATGATTGGTAAGTCATAATAATAGACTTTGGAAGGGGAAAAATAATTTTATTTATCACATTGTCAACATCAATTTGATATATAAAAACTTAAACGTTTAACTTAATACTAATTATGTAGTGTATATATTTGCACTAACAAACATCAAAAGGTCCTAAAAGCAACTCTTTTTTCATCATAAGATATATATATATATATATGATATATAAAAACTTAAAAGTTTAACTTGAACTATAAAGTTATAAACTATGTAGTGTATGTTTGGAAACCAAATACTAATGAGCCACTGAGCACATATATATATTAAAAGTTCCATCTCGTGAAGTTTTGTTAAGATTGGCCCACTCAGCCAAATCTTTACAGATATCATTTTCATCTATATCAGACTGTTCATCACCACTTGAAACTCTGCTCCTTCCTCTTCACTGCTATTTTCAGAGCTATTATCTAAAACATCAGTTTCATAATCATCACTGTTTTTTTCCTCATTATGATTACCACTATTTGCCTCATTTTCAATGTTGACTAATTCAGTGTCCGTATTATTTCCACTCAAATCTTTTTCAGGTAATACATTTGTATCTTCTTGTGTGTCCGGACTGGACTCGCTACTGTGGTCATCATTTAAGCAAGAAACATTTTCTACATCTGCATTATACTTTCTCCATCTTTTTAAATAAGAGCTCGAGCTCTGAAAGGTAGATCAAAATCATGCATGTGCTATGTGTTAGGTAGAGCATGCTTTTCATTGCTAGCCTATATGAAAACAATTTGTGTGGTCAGTTTATGTACAGATGGCAACCATGGAAGAAGGTAGGAGTGCCCTTTACCGTCAGGCGTCAAACAGTCATTTTCGGCTATTGTTAGCGTCAAATTGTTTAATATTTAACTGTGATGTGTCAAAATATCCTGATCATGTTTTGTCAGGTCTCAAATAATTATTGTTACCTTTATTTTTGGAAAAAAGTTAACATGATTTGTCAAAATCAGTCGATTTTTTATCATTCAAAGAAAGTGTACATTTTGTAGTCATGTACCAAAAATTACTGTCAACGTCATTTGGCAAGAATTTTTAACGTTATTCGTCATGACTGGATACTATTTTGAATACTTTTAAATTTACGCGCCCGGAAGTTTACTGTTTTTCCCGAACTTTTGTTAAATGGAAGACTTTTCCAGGACTTTTTCGGAACATCTCTGCAAGTACGAATGAAACTAATAAAGTGATACGATGATTTCCGAACTTTTACCAAAATCGTTTTTAATTATCAAATTCGTATTGTTCGTAACATTTTTCGTCCATCTCAAGCACATAATAAAAAGATTTTAACTATTTTGAATACTTTTAAATTTACGCGCCCGGAAGTTTACTGTTTTTCCCGAACTTTTGTTAAAGGGAAGACTTTGCCCGGACTTTTTCGGAACATCTCTGCAAGTACGTATGAAACTAATAAAGTGATACGATGATTTCCGAACTTTTACCAAAAAGTTGCTGAAAAAGAAAGAATCTTAAATAATGACAATTTAACCAAAGGAAGTTACGCATGAAAACATAGATTCATGATAATTTATGAATGTACAAATAATCACACAAAAATGACCTATGAGAGGAAATTAAAAAAATAATTAAGTCATTGACCATTTGATCTGATCTATTTATTTTTTTTTTGGGAGGGGGGGGGGAGGGTGTTGCAAGGAAATATATACTAATATTTACTTGCCATCAAAATGTTATAGACTTTGTTTTAATTATTACTAAACATGGGTCGTGTTGACTGAAGTAAAAAAAAGGGGGGACAACATTTCCATATTCTGCAACCCCCCTTTCTAAAATAAATAATAATAATTCCCAAATGTCTATTTTCTGTGACAAATCAAATGGTCTATGACTGTGTGTTTGTTTGAAAATTAAAAGATTATGACCACTTACAATCAAATAAAAAGGCTTGATCTTGTTCGTTGTTCATCATATTTGTTTGTTTAAAATTACATTATTATAGACTGACATATCTGTCCTTTTTATAATACACTATTATTTTTCACGCTTATCCCGAAAATAAGAACCTATACTAGTATATTCATTATTAACGAAAAAAGAATTTGGGTGAAGTTTATTTCCTCCTTTGATACTTTTTCAAGTAAATGATTTGTCACAGAAAATAGACATTTGGAAATTATTATTATTTATTTTGAAAGTATTTAACAGTAAAAACAGTGTGTTTTTCACAATTAAGATCTCTGAAATTATTTCGAGTTTTGATACATAAAGTAGATACTGTGGTCCTCAATTACTCGAAAGCAGTAGAACATTTGACGAATGTCTCCTATAACAGCGACTTGATCCTTACGAAAGCGCATCAATACACCAATCAAACTATTTGTTAAGTCTGGTCCATAGAGAAGAACGTCGTTTAATGAAACGCCTCCAAATTTAGCAGCTGAATCAAACACTGCTCGAAACTGATCAGGTTTTTTGAATGAAAGACCCCACAAATAGGAAAGTACCAGCATTCCGAATTATTGTCAAGTTCGGGGGCTAGCTCAGCATGGCCGTTTTCAAATATGTTAGCCATGAAAGTAAGAAAATGTTGCATTTTTGTCTGATCTCTACGTAGACTATGGTCGAGTGATCTAGCTCGTTTCATAGCAAGTTGTTCATTGTTCGGTAGCCGTTGTCTGTCCTTTCGGATTGATAACGGTGCATTCCAATTCCTATCGTCGTCTTATTTAAACTCTTAGTCCATTATCTTCAAAAGTTCTTTGTTATCGATTGACATTGCAATTTTGTCGTCATGATTTGTTGTTTGGAGCACATCTTTTCCAAATGAATCTTTCTCATCGACTTCGGAATCATTTATACACGGTTGAACAAGCGAACGACGATCTCCTTTTACTAAGAATGTCTTGTTCACGTTCGACCTCAGGCATGTGAGACTTGTCTAAACACGTTTCACCGATTATAGTCCAACCAAGGGGAAGTTTCTGGGCGTAAGGCAAACCTCGCGGTCCTATTCTCTGAACCATAACGTGATGAGCCTCGATGATATCTCGGCCTAATAATAACAGGATT
This sequence comes from Mytilus californianus, assembly GCF_021869535.1. Taxonomy (NCBI): domain Eukaryota; kingdom Metazoa; phylum Mollusca; class Bivalvia; order Mytilida; family Mytilidae; genus Mytilus; species Mytilus californianus. The sequence continues at coordinate 1,042,693 of NW_026262707.1, forward strand.
TCACAATTTCCATCAATCGGAGGAATATTTGTAGCAATGTCCCGGAGGTGATTGTAGTATGCAGCTATTTCCGGAGTAGGAATTTCAGATCGGTATACCATCACACTCAATTAACGGTGGTAGATCCAGCGCAACATTTGCATCTAAAGATTCGACGATTAGATTCGAAATTTTCGTACCGGTGATGTTCACCTTTCCAGAGCAAGATGAAAGTGTATAGGTTATTTCATCGCCTTGACCCCCCCCCCCCCCGAGGGTAACTGGGGAAACGAAAAATGGTCATTTGGTCTTCTCCCGACCGGCAGTAAAACGCTTGCTAAAGTGGGGCGTCCGTTTGGCTGAGCGGGATGTATCAAGTTTGCAGCCTCGTCCGGTCAATGGGGACTTTAAATCCGATGCCTCGTGTAAAGAGAGTGCCACGCTCTTTGCACGTTAAGAAACCTTGCAACAATTTTTAGAGGAGTCCGTATGTGGCCTATTGCAAGGCAAAATTTCTGTCCTTATCCAATAAACCCTCATTTTCCTGTGGCAGTCCAAATTTTCCCGACCATCATCCCGGATGGCCTCTATTATAACTAAACCTACCTATTGTATTTATTGTAAACTTGTTCTCGTCCTGAATATGCATGAAATATTTGCCACTGGACGTTAAGCAACCAACAATCAATCAATCATCGCCTTGAGCATTGAGTAAAGCTGAAATTTCCGGCTTCATTATTGATCTGTTTGATTGATCATCTATCAATGCATGCGTCCTAACAGCATACGGTATACAGCTATGGATTTTTTTGGGAAAAAAAAGTTTGTTTCCAGGTTTTGGAGAAAAAATTAATTTGTTTTTGACCCTGAGAAAAACAAAATTGTTTGTTTCACCCTCAGCTGCCACTATATGTAATGCTAAAAATTGTGTAATTCAAGTCTTTTTCTGAATGTCCTTAAAAATCATCCGAGGTAAAATATAATACATCCCTGATCACAAGTGAGATTCGCTCTTGGCACATTCGTGAACCTATATAAGGTTGATATGCCATACTTGGGGTTTCTTCAAAGATCTTTTTTTTTTGTAAATGGGATTTTAAATCAATATTCATGATACTACATGTAGTTCAGTTTCAAGAGATTTTGTTTAAATCATTTTTTTTAGAGTTATCTGTATAATCTGGCATTAATTCAATAAATGTCAAGAAATTAATAAATGTCAACAAATTACAGTTTAGGATTGATCCTTTAAATGTCAAGAAAATCCCAATCGTTCCTCTTAATTCCCGTTAACTGATTGTGAGGGGCGTAAAGGGTTGGTATATTTGTATATTATGGCGCGACGCTCTTTTATCCATTTAAAAAAAACGGATGATCTAAATCAACTTGTTAGCTTATATATTTTTAAAGCTAATAACAATTAGTTTGTTCTTTGTAAAGATATTTTATCAACTTCATGAGTTTGTGACTGTACCCCACATGATTTACCTGAAGGTAACAGTAAACAGGATATGGTCATGCGTAGTCGACCCTAAATCACAATTGACATTGGCGGCTGATATATATAATAGCGATTTGAAAACTTGTTCTATGACAAAATTTATTTTTTATTTAGTTACAACTTATTTCGAGATTGGCTCATTTAAAAAACCTATGTATGTCATTTAGTAAAAGCGTCTGAAGATAACCGTACCGCAAGTAACAAGGCGTCCACTTCGGCACGTCATTAAAAGTAAGTTGTTAGATGCGGGCCTGACAAATTGACGGAATCAGAACTTTAAAGTGGCGACATTATTGATTTTCACGCAGGACTATTTTGTCCGCCCACAAATTAAAATTAAATTCAAAACGGGGGGGCTAAATATTTTGGAACTCTAGTGATCCCATCTCCCCCATCATTCCCATTTTTCCTTTCCCCTGTCAACTCCCTCAAGTATTTTTCTTATGTGAGATCTAAGAATTTATTTGTGTTTTTAAACATCTAATTGGCAAACCATTTGCAAGTATGTAAAATTTGTGAGTAAGCCACCCAGTTAAGGGCAGTTTACACAGAATCCGGGTCCGTTCCCCCTAGTACCTACTCGCCCTGATACCCGTTCGCCCAGGGTCCATTCGCATAATTTTAAGTATTTGAACAAAATATGTCAAGTTAAAGTTTGTTGAAAAATTCAAAGAATATTTATTTCGCCGCAATCAATTTTCCCTTTGATTTGCAGAGTAGAATATTAAAATACAATGTATTTATCTTTATTGATATTTATTAACAAAATAATTGTATTCAGTTTTCCGAATTATTTTGTCATGAACAATTAATGATCCTAAACAAGCCATAAACTTTAAAATATTTCCATATTTTCATAAATGTCAAGAATATATACTAAAGAAATATCTGAATAGGTTTATTCAACTTCAATGCCCTGAATATTAATATTTTTTTAGTAGGGCGAACGGACTCTATGGGCAAACGAACTCAGGGCGAATGGACCCAGGCGAACATGTTATTAGGGCGAACGGACCCGATACCGTTTACACATCCACCCCCTCTAAATAAAATGTGTTCAATTAATAGAATTTTGAAGCTAAAGATTTGCATTTTTTTATTAACAAATTATGTTCAGGACTATTATTTACCATCAAATGCACATGTCCTAACTGAAGAGTGCGTCACGTTGATTTTCTAAAATCCATAAATGTTAATTAGTTTAATGCATTAAAATCTACACTTTACTACAAAAACTGAATTGCATGTTATCTGAATTTGAACCGTACAAAGTCACAAAATAGTCTTCAAGATCTCATTCACATTACATGTAAATAAGGAGGTAAATTGCATTTAAATTAAAGGATGTTTGCTCCATATTGTTTTTGATTTTTTTGTCAGATATTCAGAATCCTCTCGCTTTATCCATGTAGTGCCACTAACCAGGTCCCCCATGTTTCTTTTCATAATTTTATTACTCGCAGACTAAAATAGATTAAGAAGACTTGGTAAGAGTGCAAATGAGAAACTCTTTCCAACCAAGGCCACACTTAAAAATATTTTGGTTTGCCCAGCCCCTACCCAAAGGTAGAGACTGTGGGTAGGTAGGTAGGCATTTTCTTTTTTTTCTTCAGCAAAGATAAATTGAAGTGTAAGATGTTCTTACTCTTAATGCTATCTGATTAAAAAAAACTTTTTCACATCAGGACAATATAAGATTTTGAGTAGGCACCTTTTTTCTGGGTAGGTAGGGTTAGGGAAAACAAACACATTTTTTATGGCCCAAGTCACAATTTATAACCATTATAGCTTTAAATATCGTGTAGTCATCTGTTCTCGATAGTAATTAGTTCTCAATAACAATGCGCGTGGTTAAAATAGACATATTTCGCGAAATCGCACATGTTTTTTATTTGTTGGGATTTCAAGAACAGAACAAAAACTTGCTGAGCAAGCAATAATTTCACCATTTCAAGTTTTCAGACATGGTACAACAGTAGAAATAATATTTTCCAATATTAACCTACTTTTCCTTATTTCCAAAACTACCAACTTCATCCCCTCTGTTCATAAATAGCACGTTTTTAAATGTTAAAAAAACTTAGCTCGAAAAGAAGGTCAAATCCACATACGTAATACAAAACTGTTAGATAGATGTGGTGGGATGTCGCTAAGGAAAAAAATCTATGGAACATAGTTTGGGCCATATCTTATAAGTTTTAAATTTAATTCACTTAATTATCGGAAAAGTAATGCCCTTAAATATTGTTACTGTGACAGTAAAATATTAATAACAGCTGTGACAATATCTTGTAAGATATAAGAATTGGTTCAATAATTTAAAGCCATCTAAAATATATTAAAGATTAATATTCAATGCATATTTTTGTCCTTGAGTGATGATTTCTAGGATATCTGTTAAAGATGTGCAAACTGATGGATAAGGCTAAAATTCGTAAAAAATTATTTGTTTCTAGAGACAAATGATACTTAATTGATATTTTTCTTGAATCTGCGCAATTTTAAATCCTCTATTAATATCAAACATGCATACCATACTATATTTTTCACAACTATCGAGAACTGATGATGTATTGCACACAATGTCAAAATTGAGCACAACAACAGATGTTTTAATTTTATTTTTCTTGATTAACGCAAGAGAAAATCGTGAGGATAAGGGGAAATAAATACAGTATCTACTAAATTAACACAATCAACGTTGACCACATTTATTTGATTGATGATTGATTGATTGTTGGTTGCTTAACGTCCAGTGGCAAATATTTCATGCATATTCAGGACGAGAACAAGTTCACATTAAATACAATAGGTAGGTTCTGTAAGAGGGGTGTCTGGGATTAAGGTCGGAGAAATTTAGATTGCCACTGGACATGAGGGTATGTTGGATAGGGACAGAAATTTAGCCTTGCAACAGGTCACCTACGGACCCCTCAAAGAGTTGTTGCAAGGGTTCTTAACGTGCAGAGAGCGTGGCACTCTCTTTACACGAGGCATCAGATTTAACGTCCCCATTCTGACCGGACGTGGCTGCAAATTTGTACATCCCGCACAGCCAAACGGACGCCCCACTTTAGCACGGGTTTTACTGCCGGTCGGAGGAAGACCAATGGTGACCATACTTCTATTCCCCAGTCACCCTTGGGGGTATTTGAAGAACTGGCTCTACGTGGGAAAAGTTTGTTACACTTTCGAGAACCGATAACACTAGGATATGGTCAACATAAAGTCGAAAACAGCAAGCTATAAAGGGCCCTATAAAAAAAATCTATAAAATGCTTGTTATTTTTATACGACCAAAAAAAAAAAATTGCAGTTGTATATTGCTATCACGTCTTAGTGTGCGTCGTTCATAGACATTTGGTTTTCGGACAAGTATAAGTAAATAGAAATCTGTGATAATTAAACACAACAACAGTAAGGTTGGGATTGATTTTGGGGGTTATTGTCCTAACAGTTAAGGAATTAGGGGTCAAAAAGGGGCCCAAATATGCATTTTTCTTCATTTCCAGAAAATGACTTGTGAAATCGTGTATTGATCTCTCTGAAATTGTACAAAAAGGTTCTATACTACAAAGGAAAGGGTGGGATTGAGTTTTGGGGTTATTGCTCGAAGGGGGGTTTTTGTTTACAATTTTTTTAAGAGCTTCATATTTTTTTTTCAAAATTTAAAATTTCCATTTTGGAAAGTTTCAAGAAGAAATCTTCAATTGCACAGTATTGCGCAATAGATTTGTAAGATCTTTGACCACATTTATTTTGTGTCAAAAAACCTATATTATGTCAAAAATTTGATCACAATCCAAATTCAGACAGTAACAAGCTTGAATATTGTGACCAAATTTTGCCCCAACTGTTCAGGGTTCAACCTCTGCGGTCGTATAAAGCTGCGCCCTGGGGAGCATTTGGTAACTGATTTCTGCGTTTCTTTGGGCGCCCTGCCCTTTTTATAGCAAAAAATCACTGCATTTTGATGGCTTCCAAAAACTGGCAAATTCAAATTTCTTCATTAAACAGACTAGCTGTATAAACTCAAATTGTTTGGACACCCCTTCTCGCCACGAATTTTCATGTATAAATAGCCCCCAAGGGTGACTGGGGAATAGAAGTATGGTCACCATTGGTCTTCCTCCGACCGGCAGTAAAACCCTTGCTAAAGTGGGGCGTCTGTTTGGCTGTGCGGGATGTACAAATTTGCAGCCACGTCCGGTCAGAATGGGGACGTTAAATCCGATGACTCGTGTAAAGAGAGTGCCACGCTCTTTGCACGTTAAGAACCCTTGCAACAACTCTTGGAGGGGTCCGTAGGTGACCTGTTGTAAGGCTAAATTTCTGTCCCTATCCAACATACCCTCATTTCCCGTGACAGTCTAATTTTCTCCGACCTTAATCCCGGACGCCCTTCTTACAGAACCTACCTATTGTATTTATTGTTAATTTGTTCTCGTCCTGAATGTGCATGAAATATTTGCCACTGGACGTTAAGCAACCAACAATCAGTCAATCAATCATGTATAAATACTTTTTGTCTCGCCTTAACGGAGTCAAAAAGCGAGACATACGTATGCTGTTTCCGGCGGCGACTGCGTCAACAATGTATTAGTTTGTGATTAGGTCTAGTTTATGGTGAACCACAAGTGATAGGTCAATCATATTTGGTATGCAGTTGTATAAGCATTGGCACATCTCATTTCCATAGAGATTATTTGGCCCTGCCCCCTCAGTCATGGTCTAATGACTTTGAAACTTATCTTAGTTTACATGTATTAGTTTGTGATAGATCAGTTTTAGATGAACTGCTAATGTTAAATCAATGATATTTGGTATGCAAATTTATTTACATTTGCAAGTATTGGTTCCATGGAGATTATATATCCTCACCCCCTCTTCATGCTTCATTGACATTAAAACTTTTACATAGTTTACAAATTAATTTTTGTATTTAGATTTGGGAACGACTTTTAAGTCAATGGTATTTGGTATGCAGTTGTATTAACATTGGCACATCTCATTTACATGGAGATTGTTTAACATGATGATGTAACTCAGTCATGGTTTATTGACTTGGAATATTTGCATAACTTGTGTAAGATGCTGAAGTATTGCTACATTTGCATAATCAAAATTACAAAAAGGCGAGACATATCTCTGTGATAACAGTTTATTGTATCAGTTAAAAATTTCTAATGTAAACTGCAGTTATTTCAAATTATGTAGTCTTTTTCGGTATTTTCATGAAAGAATTTAAACATTTATTTTCTAACTTAAGTTTGCCTCAACTCTATGCCATCACGGTTCGACACTGACAATAGACCGAGACTAGTAACTTTTGTGTCTGGCAAGTGAAAGTCTGTGGCTCCATAGAGCAAGTTTCAAGTACATTTATTAGTCATTGAACATTAAAAAAAAGCGGAGTCAAATATGAGAACTTCATTGAATAATGTCTACGCTGCTGGTTCCATAACCCGTTTATTTAGCATTGGCAGTTAACATTTCTAGCCAAAACCAGCCACTATAACAAATAGTCAACTCGGCCTTGGATTACTGGGACCACATTACAAGATTACTCTGTCCTTAGTAAGAATACATTTAACAGAAAACGATGTTCTGTAATAAAAATTAATTATTGTAAATTCAGAAATTTTTGCATGCATTTATTATTGCGATTTTGTCGTTTTAGACTAAAACGCGATTTTAATGGTTGCGATATTGAGAAAAATCCTGTTTAATTAATAGAGGAAAAAATCAAAATTCAAGTTTAAATTATTGCGTTTATAACCCTGTCGTATTTTTCGCAATAATGAAAACATCGCAATAATTTCTGAATTTACAGTAGACTGCAATAAGAGACATTTAGTTTTGCTCTTATTTTATTCTTAATCATTATGCATCCTCAAGGTCAAATTTAAGGTTCTCTGTGTCTAGGCAAGCCAGACCAGTTAACTAAAAAATCTACTGGTCCTGTAAAAATGATATTTATTTGACAAACAGTAATATAAATGATACAGTAGATGTTTATTTTTATTTTCGTGCTGTTCTGAATATCCTGTTATAAAAATACATTTCTTATCTAGGCCTGTCACTGCCAATTTTACGTGTTCTACAATTCATTACATTGCAATTGACTATATAATGCAACCATTCACAATCTTTCCCCTGGATTTTTTTATATTTTAATTTTCTTTTGTCAAATTCATAAACTATATTCCAATCTCCCTTTTGCATGTCTCTTGTGATTTTTTTTGTCCTGCTAGTTCAATATAACTTCCAAAAAGTTCTAGTCTTCATGCTAAACATTTGAATGCACAAACTTGTAGGTCAATTTTAACAAATTTTTAGTTGGATTCGATTGGGTTGTACAAGAGAATTTCACAAGCCAGACAGCAATGTTACAAACCATGGCTTTAGGACTTGTGGTAAAGGGTGAAGACTGTCTACATTTTGTGATGTTGTGAAGGACTCTCATCCGAGATATCAATTAACTTGATCAATTGTAATACTTTGTATCCCCCAGTACTGTTAAATTGATTTCGCAGGAAAAAAAATTTTGTTTTGCAATTGATAATTTTTATGCACAAATTTTTACTGGTCTGCTGGACCACCCCACCAGCTGAAAAAATCTACTGGTATCAGACCAGGGCTTATTTCAACCCCTGCATCCTCAGGGTTTAACAATTCATGGATTTTTCTAGGATTCCGCAGGGTCCAGTATTCTGACCCATTGTCAACAGCAAAATCCCTACATTTTTCCCAATTTTGGGAGGAAAATTCCCAAATGATCACAAAATTCATTTTCATCTTTATTATTTATGACAGAGATGTTTATTTTGTTCAACCACTATTTATGCAAAAAAAATTGACAATAAGTAACGTGTAAATCTGAGTTAAAGCATAGACTGACAAAACAACATTGACAACAATGGCTGCCAATACAACAGGATGTGAGGAATATTATAAAACCAGGCCAGATTCAGGAAATGGATAAGGCTATAAATGTGCGTTTTCTGATCAAGTACAATAAATAAAAAAGCAGCATATGACAGCTATGAAATAGCAACACTAAATTTGAAAACTAAAAGATGTATAAAAAAGAAAAACCGAAACAGGATATAATTGATATTGAAATTCAAAACATTTTTGGTCACAAATTTTCATGTCGAAATCAAAATGTGAGAATACTTTTCATTATGAATAAAAAATGTTGATATTAGATGTTTTATAAGCTAAACAAACCATAACACTTCATAGAGCCAAAAGGTAATATCTTCTAAATTTTGAAGGGCCAGTAAAAATCTGGGAGAGCAAGTGGATTTAAAAATATGTTAGCCTGTTTGGCCGTACAGTTAATATACATTTTATTTCTATCAAGTCAAACGTTAGAATGTGCCAAACTGTTTTAGGGTTTGTCTGACTGAAAGAGAAATCATGAAGTAATGATCTAAAAATGTCTTCAAAATAAATCGCAGATTCTTAATATACAAGTAGATGATTAAAAACTGAAAATATATTTTTTCTTTTACTTTTTATTAGCAAACCAGTGAAATTTTATGAAAGAAAACATGTTTAAAACCGTTTGGAAATGCTCCAGAACACGATATTTTCCTTTATTTATATCAATTTTTTTTTTGGAAAAGGGGGGGGGGGGGGGGGGAGCGTCTAGGCCCTCCTAGAAAGTTTTTCATGACTATCCACTTACAGAGCTAGTTAATTTGTACCAAGGCTAGTAGAAAGAAAATTTAACTAATGATAATTTGTCAATTACAGGTCAACTGATAATGTTTTATGGACCTCTTTGGACAAATTGGGAGAAAAGATGAATGATTCAAGAAGTTTATTAGTTGTGAACCAAGGTAATGATACTTATAATTGATCAACAGATATAAAAAGATATTGTATGAGTGCCAATGAGACACCACTTCATCAACTCATAATTTGTAAAAGTAATGATGTATGAGGCCGTAAATAAAATAATTTTTGTTTCCTCAATCTTGACTACCTTGCAAAAACTGTGCAACTTATAAAATTTAATTGTCAAAACAAAGTAATTTTTTTTTATTTCCCATTTATTATTGATTTGGAACAAAAATAAAATTATTTCCCTACCTACCAAACCACACCTGGGGCTTGCCAGGGCCGGGATTGCGGAAACAAAATAATATATTATTTAAGGCCTGGTTTTGGCTCAGTCAAACCAAATAGCAAGGTATTAAGGGCCCAAAATATGACTACTGTAATAACATTCAAAGTGTGACGGGATTGCTTCCCTTAGAACATGTGCTTAGATACTTAGTCAGCCGTAAGCGGTTGAGCTAAGGAATTACTAAGCTACTGAGCTAAGGTTTGTTCTTAATTTGCACATGTCCCAGGGCATCATGTTTAAAATACATCATAAGCATTAGGGAGGAATTTAAAAAAAAAAATACGAATCTCGATTATTAGTAGTTCATTCTTAAAAGAAGTTGCAATATATTATAAAATATAGAAATGTTGAATAAATCTAAAATGTTTTAAATTTTATCACGTTATCTTAGTGTTGATATTTATTTGTAAATAATCAATTTGCTTAAGACTAGAATTTTAGTTTATCGAAGGACCTTTTGTCTTCTTTTATAAATATACTTTAAATTGTAGAAATAATCGAATTAGCTCTCGCCGCGATATAGCCTTTTAGCGCTCATGCGGCGTAAAGCAAACACCAATCAATCAATCAATATAAGTAGTTCCTGAGAAAAAAAAACGACTAAAATTTCACGAGACTCTGTTTTACTTTTGGGAATACTGTCAAGCTAACTTATTGATGTTATTGATATTATTATGTGATTAACAGGTAGAATTGGCAGTTGGGATGATGCCCTTGCACTCTGATCATTTATCTTGTGTTGTGGAGTTGACTTTCTTGTAGGTCTAAAGTTTTCCTCTACAACAAATAGATCGATCACATATATAAATATAATAAAATTAATGTTGTCCCTAGTATTACTCTAAACAATTTACTATAATATGCTATGAAAAAAGTAAGGTTATGAGAAAAGAATTTCGTTTTTTTTTTTTTTAATTTTTAACTTCTAACATTGAAGTTTTTCCACACTTTAATATTTATTAAATCAAAGTTTGGCCTCATGACGGAAATTGGATGCTAACAAAAAAGACAACCTTTACTGATTATTAAACTGAAAATATTTTTGACTAAAATTCATTATTCTCACCCCAAAGGGTGACTGGGGAGTAGAAGTATGGTCACCATTGGTCTTCCTCCGACCGGCAGTAAAACCCGTGCTAAAGTGGGGCGTCCGTTTGGCTGTGCGGGATGTACAAATTTGCAGCCACGTCCGGTCAGAATGAGGACGTTAAATCTGATGCCTCGTGTTAAGAGAGTGCCACGTTCTTTGCACGTTACGAACCCTTGCAACAACTCTTTGAGGGGTCCCTAGGTGACCTGTTGCAAGGCTAAATTTCTGTCCCTATCCAATATACCCTCATTTCCAGTAGCAGTCTAAATTTCTCTGACCTTAATCCTTTAATCTATTACAGAACCTACCTATTGTATTTATTGTGAACTTGTTCTCGTCCTGAAAATGCATGAAATATTTGCCACTAGACGTTAAGCAACCAACAATCAATCAATCATTATTCTCTTTTCAATATTAAAATCTTAAGTGAGAGATGTATTCTTATTCTTTATAAGACAGTGGACTCTGAAGGATTAAGAGTTTTTACAACTATATGCATAAAGGAAATGTGAAGTTTTATTGTTTAGGTTATCAGCTAAAGTTGTTTTGCTTTTTATGATGATGTCCCCATTTTATGTGTGATATATATTGATATAAACAAAACAGTATAGGAATGATTTATTTATTAGGAAACTTTGTGTCAATCTCTGAAACATATTATACTTAACTTAGCATCCTGACACCAAATACCCCTTCCCTTTTTGTTGTGGTAGGGTCTACCTTGAAGCAATGGGTATAATAAATAGAATTCTTTCAACAACAGTGCATGGTTGATATAAATGATTTATTTTACAAATTATGTCGTGTACATCAGTGAGAAATTAACAATTATGAAAATAAAAGAATTATGCAAACAACCGTGTTTAGACGTCATGTCATTATATAGAAATTATTTTTGTGTGAAAATTTCATTAACATTTATTATATACAAATAAAGTTAGTTGATGTGATTGTCAGTGAGAAATTTTAATCGGTAAAAAGAAATGGAGCAAAGTGAAAGATCTTTTTTTTTGTTTTTGGATGATTTATTAGTTTAAAAAAATAAATAAAACTTTTCCACTTTAAACAATAATAAGTTTATTACCCTTCAGATATTGCACACTTAGAGGAGAGAAGAAAAAGAGTCCAGTTCGCTCTACTTCCTTCAAAGAAAATTACTGTAAAGACAGAAACCATTGTTGAAGACATAATGGACCAATATAGACTACATCCAGACACAGTTCACCACCGCCTGGATGTTGTTTTTGAAGGAAAGGAGGCTGCCTTAGATGTGCAAGGTGTTACAAGGCAGATGTTTTCCTGCTTCTTTTATGCAATGATTGTGAAATTTTTTTTTTTGGACACTGCCACAAAATATATAATCGTCATTTATTTAACGGGACTTTTGAGGTAGTCGGGAAGATCATCAGCAATGCATTTATCTTATGTAATTATATTCCCACAACTTTATCCCCTGTTGTCTACATCTTGGCAGGTACAGGATGTGTTTCAGATGCACTTTTGTTAACATCCTTCATGCAACATGTAAATGAAGCAGAAAAACAACTTGATCAAACATTTGATGTCAGCTACTAACTTCGTTATGCAAGAAACACTTTTTAACTAAGTATCATCACATGGAGGGAGGGAGCGGCCAACAACAGCCAACTTTAAAAGGGTCATTACAGACAAAGCAAGGACCACACTGATTGCTGCTCCCCTTTATCCAATATCTTGCTTAAAGAAAGGTGTGGACTGCTATCCATTGCTCTGGCAGGGTGCATCAGAGACAGTTATTGTGAAATTATTAGAGCAATACCATCCAACTGCAGATAAAACAATCAACAAAATACGTTACAACCACTGAACCACTCTGAACTTACTTGAGGAATGTGCCAAAAATAATTTTGAACATTATATACTGCAATTGAACAAATCACAGATTAGTGCACTATTGAGATTTTGGACCTCAGCAGATACCCTTTGTATTGGCCAGTTGGAGGTTTCCTTTAATTAAAAAGGACTACAAAGAAGACCAATAGCGAAAACCTGTGCAGCAACATCACAAATAAGTAGACTGTACTTTTCTAATGAAAACTTATCTCAAGAATTTGATATTTATCTGAGTGATTCATCCTCTAAGGTTTTTGATTCAGTGTAAAATGGAAAATTAAATTAATGCTTGATTTCATTGAAGAAGTCTTTATGTACATGCATTATTGTATTGTGAAAATGATATTAGTTATAAACAGTATTGTAAGGTAGGGGGAATGTATAGAGAAAGAAATAAGAATTATATTGTGCAGGGTATTTTGCAATAAGTACATACTTTATTCGTAGCAAGTTTGACAAATATTTTATACTGATTTTTACAAATGTGGCAGAATTCAAGTTTTTAATTATTTTGATTCTAGTGTCACTAACAATAGACACATCGGGCATATAAATAACTAATAGCCTAGTACCTTTAGTAAGTATCTACAGACGAAATATGTAATAATTTCCTATCCTAAGGAGCTGCTTTCACCCACAACGACTAACACTAAGTGAGTTCAATATGTGTTGCAGGTCAAATTAGCTGATATTTTCTTTATAGTATATCGGATTAAAGGTTGAAAATCAATAAACCAGTTATTTCGTTTTCTTTCAGATAAGGTCTAGACATTCATGGAGGAATAGATGGATTTAGTAAAATGGTGACATTCCTAATTACGAGCACAAACAACGGTGTTTGATAAATTTATAGATGCCAACAGTGAATATGGTTTACCATCTTTGAACAGATGTGATCATGGTGTAGAGAATGGAGATGTATGATTATAAATGGAGCACATTCGAGGTTCTGGTAAAGGAAGTGATATAAAGGGGAAAAGTCCCCATAATGTTTGGTTTTATGATTTATTTTTTATATGGAAAATGAAAACATACAAGACACTGAACAAATGATTGATGGAGACCGAGAACAGTGACCTGATTGTCCAATGACGGAACAAGGCACAGTTGGTATGTCTCCATGTATGTACTTACAATGCTGATAATCTAAGTTTAAAAATGATATGTTATACAAATAAAACAATTTTCATATGCTAAAAAGTATCAATGTGTTGATAGTTTTTGTCATCAAGGAAACATATACCTGCATGTTATCATTGTATCTTGAGATATCCAATGATATTTTCTTTAATAATGTATTTCTTAGCTTATTTAACGTTATAAACCTGCTTGTCATTTAATTTTTAATTTTTTTTTATTTAGAGAGGAAAAGGGGATCGAAAGGGAAATTTAAGGTAAAAACCTCAGGAACACCACAACAAATTGAAAGAAAAAAGCGAGACAGGGAAAGAAACAATATTGCTAGAACCCATCAGATGTTCGTCAAATTGGCGAAGGCTTCAGTTGCTGAGGAAGGTCTATCATACTTTTGAGTGATGCAGAGGAAAAATGGAGAAGTTCATTTTTCAGCAACTGATGACCTGAAAAGGAATTTCATAAACGATAAGCCCTTATTGGAATTTAAAAACAATATAATTGAGACAAGAAGGCAGTCAGTGTTTAACAAACTGCTTGTTGCAGATATAAAAAACCAGTCTGTAAACCCTTCCACATCGAAGGGACCAGCCCAGATATCACTTGTGCCTGGCTTAGGAGCTACACAAAAAAAAAACTTCAAAACCTTCAAGTTCAAGGTGAAAACCTAATAGAACTGAACACAAAAAGTTTGGAAAATATAAAGGGAAAATAAAAAGGAAAAGGTGGGGGGATATATAAATTGGTCATCAATACCAATAGAGGGCTAAATGTACCCCACGGAAATGAACGGAAATCTTTTTAGATACCAACACCAACAATCAATTAATCAAATGTGGCTGATAGAACTCTAACAACAGTTCATGCTGAGAAACCTTCCGATGCTTCATTTTCATATATTTTACAGTAATTTTGACCACTTTTTTCATGATTGTATAAGATACCAACTTTATTCGGTCATTTTGTTTAGATAACTGTTTAAGATGTAACCCGAAATCGGCCACTTTTGTTACTGATAACTTTAATACATTTTACAAAATTCAACCACTTTTTATAGATAAAGCATTGAATGTTACCTTGAATTGAATGTTACCTTGAATCGACCATTTTTGTACACAATTGTTTCAGATGAAATCGGCAATCGGCCACTTTCTTCATTGATATTTATATTACATTTAATGAGATTTTTATAACTTTACAACTTTATACATAAATTGTATAAGATGTAATCTTAAATCGGTCACTTCTTTATTAATCGTAACTTCTGTACAAAGTTTCAAGTTAATTAAACCTCAAGTTCTTTAAGAACGCTTAACCAGAAGCAAGACCGACGACGCACAGTCCGAATAACATAATACCCGTAAGTGGGGCAAAAAACGTCGGAATGAGCATGGTTTAATTTCTAGTCAATGAAGCACAGCGCATAATTCCATGAATTTTGTTCTGAATATTTCTTACCAACTGTTATCCTTTGGCGCAACAAATGGAATTACCAATTAAGAAAGTGACCGATTTAAGGTAACATCTAATACAATTGTAAAAAGTAGTAAAATATCAACAAAACAGTTGCCGGTTGAATGTTCCCACATCTAATACAACTATCTGTAAAATATGATCGATTTTATGTAACGTCTTTTACAATTATCTATAAAATAAGGTTCGAATGAAGGTTATGTCTCGATATTATTATCTAAACGAAAGTGACCAATAAAGGTTACATTTCATTCCAGTATCATAAAAAAAACTTTAAAATGTTGTAAATAATCATTAAAGCAGTGACTGGTTGAAGGTTACAGCTAATACCTTTATTTATTAACTGCGGTAGATTTAAGGTTATTTCTAGTACAATTAACTATAAAAAGGGTCCAATTCATTGTAAAATAAAGTAACATCACCAATAAAGGACGTGCCCTATTCAAGGTAACATTTGATACAAATATTTATAAAAAATACAGATTAAAGGTAATATCTAGTAAAATGATCAAAACAAAGGGGTCGCATTTACTGGAAAACGTTGGAAATTATCGATAAAACATTGGCAGATTTATGGTTACATCTTATACAATTATAATCTATACAATATGGTAGATTTAAGGTTATTTTTAATACAACTATCTATAAACAGTGGTCGAATTCATTGTATAATATAGGAAAATAATCAATAAAAGTGACCGATTTAAGGTTACATCTAATACCAGTAGCTATAAAAAGTGACTGGTTTTAGGAAACATCTAATACTATAATTAAGAAAAGTGTCCGAATTTATTGTAAAATGTAGTAAAATGTTGTAATCTTGCACAAATCTTCTCCTCTGAAACTGATCAGGTAATTATACCCAAACTTAGTCACAATCATCATTAGGGTATCTCATTTAAAAAATGTGTCCGATGACCTTACCTGCCAAAAAACATGGCTGACATGGTTTAAACTAGAACATAGTCTCAGTGACAGTGTATGACCATATTTTGAAGAATTTTACTGATTTTGAGAAGGATGTAATAGAAGAAGTACAGCAATGTATTGTAAATGTGTAGGTTGATTGTGCTAATCTGGACGAATTGAGGTTGTTCAAGTCCCATAGGTAGGTTTAATCACCAGGTCACACATGGTTTGGGGGGGGGGGGGGGGGGGGGGATGGGGCGTGGTGAGCGGAGGAGTGGTGCCACTTCATCAATTTGGTAAAGGTTATTACTTGAATTATATAATTTTCACATATTGACCTGGAATAAATGCATATATATATATACTGATGATATACGATAGATGGCTAATTAGTTGCTACTACAAAATTAAAGTATCGCTATAGAATTTATTATTTATAAATGTTCAGATAGTACAACTCTTTGATATAATGAAGCTCTAATTTGCCACAAATTTATATATTTGAATCCTGAAAGCAGACTTGTATTATGTCTGTGTAATCTTTTTTCCTGATTGTACACATGACACATTGTACACAAATATTTGTTTGCTCATTTTGAACCCACGTTGAGCAAACGGTTAAGTAAATACAGTTTTTTTTGTAAAAGTTCGTTTTGGGTTTCCTTCGAGGTTCGCGTTAAAACTATGTAGATTACTTCGAAAGATCTTCAGGGGTTAACTTCCTATTTTAGTACTAATTGGTACACAGGAATGTGCCATAAAAGATAACAATATTATGATACATTTTATATCAAAATGCAATTACATTTCAATGACATTTTATATTAAAATGCATTCTGGATTTTGCATATTAGGTTAGGAGACGAATCCACCATCATGGTAATGTTAAAAGAGAATGTTGAGAGAAAAGCGCATGATGCCATAACAGCACTTCTTACATTAATGTCCCCAAGGGTGACTGGGGAATAGAAGTATGGTCACCATTGGTCTTCCTCCGACCGGCGGTAAAACCCTCGTCAAAGTGGGGCGTTCGTTTGGCTGTGCGGGATGTACAAATTTGCAGCCACGTCCGGTCAGAATGGGGACGTTAAATCCAATGCCTCGTGTAAAGAGAGTGCTTCACTCTTTGCACGTTAAGAACCCTTGCAACAACTCTTTGAGGGGTCCGTAGGTGACCTGTTGCAAGGCTAAATTTCCGTCCCTATCCAATGTACCTTCATTTCCCGTGGCAGTCTAAATTTCTCCGACCTTAATCCCTAATCTATTACAGAAGAACCTACCTATTGTATTTATTGTTAATTTGTTCTCGTCCTGAATATGCATGAAATATTTGCCACTGGACGTTAATCAACCAACAATCAATCAATCTTACATTAATGGGATTATATTATAGCGCAGAGCAGCCTTATTCACAAAATTTAAATGGTGGATTCCTTTTCGTAAAAGCTGAAATTTTGAAACATGATGTACATGAAAAGGACATGAATGTTCTATGGCAAATTTAAAAAAGAATTGGCAAAATATTCCAAAAATATGGACAATTTGGAGGATTATTTTTAACTCATGTATATGCTTAAGTTTCAATACATTCATGTAGTTTTAAAGTTATTCATGCATTCAAATGAAAAGTTGTTATTGAAATTATTTTCTTAGATTATGAACAAATAATTAAATGTAAAGAAGATTTTTTGTTTTATTTTTTTTAGTGGTATTCCTTTCTTAGACTGCATGATGTGTTTAGGTTCTGGAAGTTAAAAGGCTTTAGTTAGTTTTTCCTGCACAAAAGGAGTCAATATATGTGACAGAGAAAGACAGGTTAATCTTCAGTGTTCTTAAAACTATTTTGATTTTGTGTTGTTACAGTTGTATAATTAAATTATTGATACCCCTAAATTATCATGCAAAACTCGCACATTTGACAAGGATGGATGGATGGTAGTTTAAATATTTTTAATGTGCTAGCTTGAGGCACTAGAAAGCAGTTCACAGGAAGACCTGTCACCTTATTAAGAAACATTCTACATTTGAGTCGACTGACTATAAAAGTAGACTAGTTGATAATTTGTTTCAGCTGAATTCTCTTAAAGATTTTAAACAATTTTTCTTGTAGACTGTCAAAATGTTATAGTTCAAAAATTAAAAACATTAGAGGATGGAATCAAAGATATTAAAACTGCCATTTCACAGTTGGCTGCAACAGGAAATGGTGGTGTTGTGGCCACTAATATTGTAGAAAATTTAATTCAGCACCCCTACAACTATATCCATGAAATGAGAAACCTTGCTGAAAAAATGAAAGAAGACCTTTTCAAGAAGAAACTTGTAAGTTGGTTCCTCTGATTATTCCAATATGTTACTGTTCTCTTTGACAGCACTTTCTTTATGTTTTTATCAAACTGAAGTACTCTAATTTCACTTATGTTTGTACTTTTGAATTCATAGGTTAAATGCATAGAGCATAATTGGAGATACAAATTGAAAGAGTCTATTTATGTACAGTTGTGTAAGTTATCTTAGAAAATTTAATGGGTCCCAAATATTTAATTTCACGGAAAAAAAATAAATAACAACATAACTAAATTGTAATTTTGTAGGTCCAGTATTTGGTGTCACAAGGTGGTCACAGCCCTTCAGACTGTATAAGAAGGATAATGAAAAAGTGTGGCACCAATCAGTTATGGGCCAAATACAGTCTAAAGGGAGAAAAGGGGAAAGAGGCATTCACAAGTCACCCTTTGTGCAGGATAATCATGAGTAAGTTAATAAAGAAAATATGTGGAATATTTAAAAGCAAGTGCCATTAATATAGAATGGATTTCTCATCTGACTTTAATCTCAAAAAGAATTCATGTGATAAATATGAATATAATGTTTCTCACTCATCCAGAAACAAGAGTGCAAAGTTATATAAAATTATTATATATGTAGGACTCAAATCTATGGTGGGTCCCAGATCTACGGCAGAGTCCAAATCTATGGTAAATATGACGTCATGTCATCCCAAATCTATGAACATGAACAACGTGCTGGTCATTACGATGCAAACATTAGAATCCCAATTAGAAATGAAAGATATAGTGGAATATTTAATTAACGATTTGTCAGTCCTGCATTGATATCGCCATCATCTAGCAGTCTAAAGATTTGCCCAAAGGTTGTGTTATTTACTCCAGCACGTCTAGTAAATGTAAGACTTAATGATATTGAATTTATCATCGCTGTAGAAAGGTGCTTAGAATAATATTATGTTTATATTGATTCTTTTTATATTATTGTTTGTTTATGTTTAGAAATGTCTCCGTGTTTATGAATCATACTTAAGTATTAGTAAATCGTGACAGAAAAATTATGTCACATTTCTACACCAGACTAAAATAGGATTGTTTATATCTCTATATATACTCAACATTTCATAATCAACATTGATGACTTGATGACAAACTGTCTGTAAGAAAGATAACACTGGATGTTAACAAAGGCAACACACTCTTTAATAATACAAGAAGTGGCATACCTGTTACAGCATGATGTATAGAACATGTATAAACCAAAATGATCAGTGTTGTACTAGAATGGAAATAATTGTTTTGTCTAAGATTGTTATCATGAATTTACTGCCACAAAAATATATTTATCCAGCTTTTGTATCGACCACAATGTTAAATTAATTTGTGAAAGAGAAGTCTACAATTAATGTTTGTAATGTTTACAGTTTTAAAATGCTTTTTGAATGAAAATTCTGTTTATATTTTTGAGTTGAGAAATCTGTGTATGCAATTAAGGAGTTGAAGTCCCATATATTGCGAGCAAAAGTTCAAGACAAGTGCTCGAGCAGATATCACAGCAAATCTGAGGGAAGGAGAAATGTTTTTGGTTGCAGACTGGGCCATGAAGTTTCTCCCTCGGAAATTTAGGGAGGGCCAAACAGATTGGTTTGGCAAAAGGGGAATCAACTGGCATATAGCAGTATGTGCTGCAAAAAAAGATGACAACTACATACTTGACACATATGTAGGGACTCTGTGGGAACGTCACGTCAATGAACTCATATCTGCCGTAATGCATAATTGGTGTTATCGACGTTGGTAAAAATTACAAAAAAAACCTTTTTCATTCGATGTCAGCTAAAAATAAAATATCACAGGAAACTTGAATTTTAGTTCTTCAAACTAGGCTAAAAGTTATAAACTTTACCTTTTTGTATCTATATTCATAACAATGTGAAAATCGGTAATATTATCCATAACGTTATCATATGCAACAATTTAATATCCTAGCGGGGCCTAGCGCTATTTATAGAAACGTAAACAGACATCAAAATTTAGCATGCATCATCCTGAAGTTGAGAACAGTAAAATGTTGTAGGTATCCTAATCCAATTTCGTCAATAAGGTGTCTAATTTTGAAGAAAATCAACAAAATTTTGAGTTTCCCCCGGAAAAGATACCCCATGTTCACATATTTTTCAAGGATCCACCGCTCCCCGCAATCTACAACATATTATCTTTACAACAATGTCCAGTTTATGTAAATGTATTACGAATTGACGAGGCGCCAGTGCGTCAAAGGCGGCAAGGTCCAGCATTAAATGAACCAAAAAAGCGCCGTAACGTTAGATTTATTCACTGTTCACATCATCATGCAGTCAGTTAAACTTTCAATTTCTGCTTAAAAATTTACACTGACGAACGTAATGGTTGCGTTATTCACGATCCATTGTTGATAATAAGATCGATCGTTTTAAAACCACCCCTGGAGGTGGACTTTTTAAGTCCGATTGAAGATCGATCTTTCCGTTTACATTAGACTGAGGATCAATCTTTTTAAAATCGATCCCAAGAAGTGTAAACGGGGTCTTAGAAAGTTACATAAATGCTTCCAATCAAAAAACACTAAACCACTCACCAAATTCATTTCGAAATTGCAAAATTGCTGCACTTAGTTGAACCAAGCGTATGTCAAAGTGTTGCATGTATATGTTTAAAATCTAACAATATTTATCAAGTTGAATTAAGATTTTTTACCCCGATACAGTTTATATTAATGTGATTTGGATATTTTTTACCACGATACAGTTTATATTAATGTGATTTGGATATTTTTTACCACGATACAGTTTATATAAATGTGATTTAGATTTACATGTAACAGCGTTCATTCATAATAATGTCATTTTTAAAACTATATATCCCTGAAAATCTTAAAGTTCCTTTCAAATTATATATATTATATATAAATTAAAGAAAATTGTATTGAATCTAGCTGTTTTTAACCCAGATGTAATGTTTCTAAGCTTGAACATTTTGTAACCTGAATTAAAAATATGCATGGCTATACTATCCCTTTTTCAAATCAAATTGTTGGCCCAGGCTTTTCGGATGTAAGACCCTTATTGAGGTGGCTGTACTTTAGCTGTTTTGTATATCGGATGCATAAATACGAAGCAACTTTTTAATGGGTCCGTGGGTAGCCTGATGCAAGAGAGAAAATTCATGCCCTATCCATTATACCCACATTTTCAGCTGGTGACTGTTGAAATTCCCCTCCTTTTCCCCGGTCGATCCCTATTACAGAACCAAGCTATTTTTAGTAGATAACATTTTTGTTCGCTTTGGAGATTCCGTATATCGTCAGGTTATCGGAATTCCAATGGGGACTAACTGTGCACCACTTATTGCGGACCTTTTTTGTATTGCTATGAGTTACAATTTATGACAAAAATCAGCAAAGACCCATCGAAACAGCATCTGATACACAAATTTAATAATACTTTTAGATATTTGGATGATATTTTGGCTCTCAATAATGACGACTTCAGTATGTATACTAAAGAAATTTATCCTGTTGAACTTACTTTAAATAAAGCTAATACTAACAATGACCACTGCCCTTTCCTCGATCTTGATATCTATATCATTAATGGAAAGCTTAATACTAAAATATATGATAAAAGAGATGATTTTTCATTTCCTATCGTTAATTATCCATTTTTAGATGGTGACGTTCCCTTGTCACCATCTTACGGTGTTTATATATCTCAACTTGTACGATTCGCTCGTGTATGTAACAATGTTTTAGATTTTAACGAGAGAAATTTATGTATTACTGAAAAATTATTACACCAGGGTTTTCGATATCACAAACTAGTCAAAACATTTACTAAATTTTATCATCGGTATAAGGACATCATTCGAAAATATAGCTCAACATGCAGACTTCGTATACGTTCAGGTATTTCACATCCAATTTTTTATGGAAATATTCTTTATAAAGCACAAAAATGTCAGTATTCACCTCTGAAGCTAACAAAACCTTTAAATAGACTTATTAAGAAGGGATATAGTTACGATACTGTTGTCAGGTCATTAAAGATTGCATATTTTGGCGTTAATATTGATTCACTTATAGGGTCTTTGCATCGGCACTAAACACATTTATTTAAAAACCAGTTGTTGGCATGACACGGGTTATGTTCTTCTCATATATGTTATGATGGTATGATACTAAACCCCTAACGGGAAGGATTGTGCCTGATATTCATATGATGAAGACATAATCTTTCAATCAGTTTAATTGATTGATTGATTGATTGTTGGTTGCTTAACGTCCAGTGGCAAATATTTCATGCATATTCAGGACGAGAACAAATAAACAATGAATACAATAGGTAGGTTCTGTAATAGGGGCGTCCGGGATTAAGGTCGGAGAAATTTAGACTACCACGGGAAATGAGGGTATATTGGATAGGGACAGAAATTTAGCCTTGCAGCAGGTCACCTACGGACCCCTCAAAGAGTTGTTGCAAGTGTTCTTAACGTGCAAAGAGCGTGGCACTCTCTATACACGAGACATCGAATTTAACGTCCCCATTCTGACCGGACGTGGCTGCAAATTTGTACATCCCGCACAGCCAAACGGACGCCCCACTTTAGCAAGGGTTTTACTGCCGGTCGGAGGAAGACCAATGGTGACCATACTTCTATTCCCCAGTCACCCTTGGGGGTCAGTTTAATTGAAGTCTGGAGCTGGCATGTCAGTTAACTGCTAGTAGTCTGTTGTTATTTATGTATTATTGTCATTTTGTTTATTTTCTTTGGTTACATCTTCTGACATCAGACTCGGACTTCTCTTGAACTGAATTTTAATGTGCGTATTATTATGCGTTTACTTTTCTACATTGGCTAGAGGTATAGGGGGAGGGTTGAGATCTCATAAACATGTTTAACCCCGCCGCATTTTTGCGCCTGTCCCAAGGCAGGAGCCTCTAGCCTTTGTTAGTCTTGTATTATTTTTAATTTTAGTTTCTTGTGTACAATTTGGAGTTTAGTATGGCGTTCATTATCACTGAACTAGTATATATATTTGTTTAGGGGCCAGCTGAAGGACGCCTCCGGGAGCGGGAATTTCTCGCTGCATTGAAGACCTGTTGGTGACCTTCTGCTGTTGTCTGTTCTATGGTCGGGTTGTTGTCTCTTTGACACATTCCCCATTTCCATTCTCAATTTTATTTAGTTTGTTCTCATCCTGAATGTGTTTGAAATATTTGCCACTGAACATGAAACAAACTGTCGATTAATTTTTTATCTTGGCTCTTGAATGAAAGGAGATGTATAAAGTAACAAGACAGCAACGTAACCACAAAAAAATTAGAAATAAAAATTAAAAACACAAATCCAGGCACGTATCATATCTATTATGCACATTATTTGTTTTTCATATTTACTGCAAATTATAACTCAAAAGCGTCAAAAAGAAAGACACGCAGCTTTGCTTCAAGTTATGATTGTGTATGTTTAATTTATTATTACTGTCTAAACACTTGCTACACTTCTATAACAAGAAACTGCTATTTGTGTAAATCATATGGTCAAATAGTAAGTACATGGAAATTAAAAATTCAAAACATTTGAAAATTTCGTTTTTTAATGTTTTGTGCTAACTAGTGCAGTTTCTCGTATTTTCCTGTGCGAAAGAAGATTTTCACGTACAATGTTCATACGCTATAAAAAATAGTTAAGTTTTTGTATCCTTTCTGTTCATTTTGTGTATGATGTGTGCTGCGGTAGTTATATTACTAAGTTTTTAAGTGTGTTTTTATTATAAATTGGAATGTTGGCAGACAAAAGGTATATATTCATGAATATCAGGCAGATGCTTGGGGTCAAAGGTCAAACATAAAAATGAAAACTCTTGTCCTAGTATATTTCTGCCACATATATATTTGGAATAATAAATGCTTTTTGTGTATTTTTTTCATTAAAAAAAATCCCAGAGAGTCCCTAACATATGTGCACATATTAGATGCACAGACCCCACAGGGCTCTCAACTGACTGCTGTGTTGATGGTTGATACAGTCAAAGATATGGTCAATCGCAAGAGGATTAATAAAGAGCACATATGTTCTGATAATGCTGGATGCTATAAAAGCACCTTCACCATTTATGATCTTTTCCAAAACTCCCAAACTTGATAAAGTCCTACAACTTTTGTGAGACACAAGATGGAAAAGGCCCTTGCGATCGTAAGGCGTCCAATAACAAGGCAGCAATAAAAGACACATTAAACAGCTTATTTTGACTTACCGTCAGGAATAAAAACTACCTTATGGACTTCAGGAAAGGTGGATTACAAGGGCGTCTAGATATTAATCGAACCGCAACGTTGCCTTTCCGCCTTTCACAGAGTTATCTGCATTCATCAGTGAAATTAGCAAAATCACAAACGATTGATTGATTGATTGTTGGTTGTTTAACGTCCAGTGGCAAATATTTCATGCAAATTCAGGACGAGAACAAGTTCACAATAAGTACAATAGGTAGGTTCTTCTGTAATAGATAAGGGATTAAGGTCGGAGAAATTTAGACTGCCACGGGAAATGAAGGTACATTGGATAGGGACGGAAATTTAGCCTTGCAACAGGTCACCTACGGACCCCTCAAAGAGTTGTTGCAAGGGTTCTTAACGTGCAAAGAGTGAAGCACTCTCTTTACACGAGGCATCGGATTTAACGTCCCCATTCTGACCGGACATGGCTGCAAATTTGTACATCCCGCACAGCCAAACGGACGCCCCACTTTAGCACGGGTTTTACTGCCGGTCGGAGGAAGACCAATGGTGACCATACTTCTATTCCCCAGTCACCCTTGGGGGGAAAATCACAAACGATCCTGGGTTCATCTTTGTGTGTTAAGTCACACCTAATACAAAAGGTGCTGCGCCAAGGCTCAATTCTCATCCCAAGACTAAAGTTGGTGCCTATAAAACAGATGTTGATCAGCAATCTGGCGACACCAGCAAACAAGGTCTTTGTATTCTGCACAATGCAAAGTATTCCCTCAATGAATGCCGAGCGTTCCGAGTCAAGTCAATAAAGTAACACAAAGGCCTATTGAAACAAAACAATATACGTTACAAGTGTTGCGATTTAACCACTCGCAGAGGCCGGGAATGCAATGTAGACATATTACCAAACTCGGGAATGTCAAAGGCCACTCACTCAGTGTATTAGGAATATCTTAATTCAAAATGGCACACATGTGTATTGATGATGCTATCCTTGCTTTCATAGTTCTCTTCAGAAAAACAAATTATTTAACAAATCCCATTGACCCCACGTCTATTTCTGGTTTGGCTCTTGATGAAGGGTTAATATTATTTACACAGGCAGCATTAGGGAAAAGGATCAATATTAAAAAGACAATTCTTATGTTTACCTTTACAACCCGAACCTTATATATTTCGACATCCTGTTACTGTAATACCTTTTGAGAAAGTGAAATTGTTTAGTACCAGCAATTTGACCATCAACGAAATTAAGGAAGACATTTGAAAACTTTTAAGCGAAAATGCAGACCCATTCTTAATTAATTACCATAAAAAGTTGTATCAACAGGAAGTGAAATTAAAAAGGGAAGGCCAGACATTCATTTTCTACAAGAAGTCAAAACTGTTCTACATACAGGCAATTCCATTATTCTGTTTAAGATCGCAGGTGGAATGAAGATTCCATCTTGCAAAAGGCATGCATGTCGGGTTTCTTCCTGGTATTTCTGATAGTATTGCTTGTGATCCAGCGAAAACTCAGAAATAATTTTCAAGCCATGTATTTCAATCTGAAATTTTCCATGAAATTAAAGTGATATTTTTTTATCATGTTTTGAATGCGATTTTATATATAGCGAAATGCTGATTGATATATATTTATACACAGTGGCAATGTGCTCACCCATACCGCAGAAATGACATGTAAAATCTAGGCCAAAAAAAGTATATATCCCGTGTTTCCTGCTACCCAAGTTTTTGGTGCCTTACAAATATTAGAAGGTAGCGTAAATCACGTCTTTAATATTACATTCAAACAGAAATTAATGATTTTCTTGTTAAACTAGTTATATTTTTTTTCTCTCATTTTAGGAGGGTCTGGTCAGTCAGAGACTATACATAAGAAGATACCCTTACAAATAGCTCAGAGGTTTTATTTATAATAAAAACTAAGTAGAATGTAGAAATATCAAATTATCTTTATTCGTAAACGCATTTCTTCGGTGGACCAAGAAAAAAAACCTGATGATAATCATATATAAAAACATATTCATAACATGGAAGTGATACAAAATACTTGATAATGAATTAATCAGATGCTTTCATAGAATAAGAGTAGATAAATGTATAACTTGTTACGATTGACGCTTATTTACATTAAAGATGCACATACAATTATAAAATGTCCTTAAATCAGAATGTGACAAACCTTGTTTAGAAACAATTCATGCAACAGTAGTCGACAAATACAGTATCACAACATATAATATCAACAAACAGATGACCACAGTGATATTAGCAGATGGAACCGACTTTGTAAAGGCTCTAGTTTATGACCTGGATGCGTTAACTATGATGGCTGCAGATAGGGGAATCTTGATTCAGGATTGTATTACAAAACAAACAGGTATATATATATATATATATATATATATATATTAGCAAAATCGTTATACAATAGAAGAGAACAAATAGTGCTTTTAACTATAACCACTTTCCATTCATAAACAAATATTTAGAATTGCTGTACGTTGTTTAATCTTTCTTTTTCTTTTAACAGGTGCGTGGAAAGCAATAAGACTTATCTTTTCTAGCATTAAATGGTGTGCTTTTCATTTCTGTCAATCCAATAGGCGTAGAGTTAAAAGATTTGGGACTGAAACTAAGAAACAGTTCAAGAGAGAGTGGAATATCGATACGTCCGTACATTGATAGCTCTGCCTTTCTTGCCGAACTCAGATATAAGACCAGTTTTAAACTGACTGAAAGAACGTAATAACTCCGTGGAATTAAGAATTTAAGAAGTGGTATACTGGAGAAAAATTCCTGAAAACAGAATGTATGAACATTATCATTTCAGATGTTTCAACAATCTGTTTTGTTATTCATCATGAAAAATATATTAACAAGACTGATTGATTGATTGTTGGTGGCTTAACGTCCAGTGGCAAATATTGCATGCATGTTCAGGACGTGAACAAGCTATCAAAAAATACAACAGGTAGGTAGTGTAATAGAGGTCATCCGGAATGATGTTCGGGGAAATTTGGACTGCCACTGGAAAACTAGTAGTTTTGTCGTTAAAATGATTATTGCCTACAAAATTGACTTCCAGTCATGTGTTCAGGGTCTTTACACTCGTATTTGATTGATTAATTGTTGGTTGCTTAACGTCCATTGGCAAACATTTCATGCATTTTCAGGATGAGAACAAATTAACAATAAATACAATAGGTAGGTCCGGTAATAGAGGTCAACTGGATTACAGGTCGGGAAAATTTGGACTGCCACTGGAAAACTAGTAGTTTTGTCGTTAAAATGATTATTGCCTACAAAATTGACTTCCAGTCATGTGTTCAGGGTCTTTACACTCGTATTTGATTGATTAATTGTTGGTTGCTTAACGTCCATTGGCAAACATTTCATGCATTTTCAGGACGAGAACAAATTAACAATAAATACAATAGGTAGGTCCGGTAATAGAGGTCAACTGGATTACAGGTCGGGAAAATTTGGACTGCCACGGGAAAATGAGGGTATATTGGATAGGGACAGAAATTTAGCCTTGCAACAGGCCACCTTCGGACCCCTCAAGGAGTTGTTGCAAAGGTTCTTAACGTGCAGAGAGCATGACACTCTCTCTCTAAACGAGGCATCGGATTTAACGTCCCCATTCTGACCGGACGTGGCTGCGTACTTGATACATCCCGCACAACCAAACGGACGCCCCACTTTGGCAAGGGTTTTACTGCCGGTCGGAAGAAGACCTCTAGTGACCATATTTAAATTCCCCAGTCACCCTTGGGGACCGTTCGTATTTGATGAACAATATTTGATGGAACACAACATTAAAGGGTCAAAAGCCAATTGCAAATATGAGACCAAGCCAGCTGTAGATGGGCTTAAATATGACTTTCTATCAAAATCTATATTAGAAAAATTCAAAGAGAAAAGTGAAAAGGATATCGCTGCTAAATTACACAATGTTCAAAAAGTTATCTGTCTAAAAAACACAGAAAGACGAATGTAATTATTATTAGATTGATTGATAGTTGGTTGCTAAACGTCCAGTGTCAAATAGTTCATGCATGTTCAGGACGGAAACAAGTTAACAATAAATACAATAGAAAGGTCTTGTAATAGAGGCCATCCGGGATGATTATAAATAGAAAGACATGTCTAACAGTAAGTAACAATCTCATTATACTACTACAAATTGAAACCTACATTATAAAAACAATTTGGTCACTTTCTGGATTACCATATGCATAGCTTGTATCGTTATACCACACCTTGTACAGATGTTTAATTTCTTATCAAATATTATCCATTCATGTATAAGGGTTTGAATACATGTTGTACAACAGTGAACCATGTGAATGTACTTTTCTGTTAAGAATAGATGTGGTATGATTGACAATAGCCAAGTTCAAGTCCAAGTCACAATACATTTAAAGTTAAAACCAAATTAAAGGTTTAAAACATGAGAGTGTAGGCTCTGGTACCAAGCTATAAAGGGTCACTTTAATTACTAGTGCTCCTACTAAGGGATTTTAAAACCTTGGTAAGTTGTTAAGATTGGTGACTAAGATCAAACAATCCAAACAGGAAAACCAACAGCTATAGACAAGGTGATAAACACCTATAAACCACACCGACAAACAACAAAGTCTACTGGTTAATAGCATTTAACTTACGTTAGTATACTATTTATTATGTTTATTATTTATTTCCATGTTTCTTAATAAGTATGATAACATCGTAATTATTTTAGTAAACCTCAATTCTTAACATGTTTATTTACTGTTGGTGTTTACAGACAAAGGGCCAGACGCGTTACATGGAAAGATGAGAACGACGATGAGGGAAACAGTAATGACCAATATGCATTTTTGCTATTCACTGAATTTTTGCAGTTTGGATGAAGATTATGGATACTACATGTTAGACAAAGATGAGAGAGAAGTACAGAAGATTCGAGCAAACCATATTAATGGGACAACTTTAGTGAAGAAACAAGGTCGTAGCTGTCCATTGTATAAAGGCAGATTCACACACCTTGAAGGCACTTTTCGCTCACATTTACCATGGTATTTAGCTCCAAGTACAGCATATTGAAGATGCAAAATTCAGTTTGGACATGCAAGGTTTTTATATGAAAGAAGTACACTCCTCAATTGATGGTGGCTGCGAGTACACCGAAGATGAGTATGAACAGTAGTGGGTAGAGTTGGTAAATGGCTATTTTAAGCAAATAACAAACGCATTAGGATTTAAAGAAATTATACAAGCCTGTGATTATGTGATTCAGAACAGAAAATATAAAGATTCATGTCACCAGTTCACCTTTCTTGATGAAGGCGTTTCTCATATTCTTTCATTTAACTGTATAAACAATCTAGAACTGGATACAGCATACATGAATTCTCCTGAATCATATCTGACAACGAATCACTTGAATTATCAATATCAATCAGATTTCTTTGTTCGGATGTCGATACAATGAAACCTGCCATTTCTAGTTCCTCGACTTCCTTATTTTGTTCATCACTTCCACTATTTATGAACACATCTTGGCCTATTTCTGCACCACGGTCAACGTTATCGCCATTTCGGTTCATATTTACTCTTCTACATTTTTTATGTCCACAAAAAGCTAACGATACCGCAACTGAAAATGAGTAAAATGCCAGCTCCAAACGATACAAAAATGAAAATTTTTCCATTCATTATATCTACAAAACAGTAAATAATTTTTATTAAGCAATTAGATTGAAATAAATAATTTACTTTTCTACGTTTGGTATAATATTGACGCATCAAAAGGGTCGTGTTCAATAGCCAATATAATTTAAACGCAGATTTCATTATGCTTCTTATTGACTGTAAAAGCATTGATCGTTAAGGCCTCTTTTTTTAATTAGTTGGTTTAAGGACAACTGCTATGAAAAGTCGGGATCGGAGGAGGTAAAAAAATAAATAAAATAGCAGTCTTAGATTTTTTTTTTAAAATAACTGTTCAGAAAAAGTAAGAGTCAGAGGTTTTTAAAAAAATGCTGTACGTTACTAGGGAAAATTTTAGCTTTATGTAACCCTTCCACATCACACTGCCACCTGTCCTTTTGGATTCATATGCAATTCTTGAACCTAAGCAGGAGGCAGAGAAATGTACTTATTCAAGAAGTTGGAACCCTTTCCGCAGGAGTTTAAGTCTGTATAATCATGATCTCCTTGTATGATATCCTTTGTGAATGGTTTGCAGGTAAAACGTTTGCTTGCCGTCGTTCCTTTGATGCTGTATAAAGGAAGTAAATTTGAATTGTTTACTGCTTCCTTAAACTTTCTATCCAATGTATACATGGGTGTATCCCGACTACCCGGTATGTTGTTATCTTCATCAGTCCATTATACCTGCTTTTGGTTTTTTGAAAATAATGTTTAACAGGGGCTTCGGTTCCACATTTCTTGTTGTTTCATGATTCCATTTAGCATTTTCGTCCGTACATGTTACACCTGTCAAATTGTTTCTAAAAGCATGCTCAATTTTCAACAAAACAGCCCCAACATGACTACAGGTATAGCCTTGACCAGCCATACACGAACACCACCCGTTAACTATTGATCCATCTCCATTACACAGTACAAATACCTCATTTGTTATTGAGACTGTTTGTGATGACCGTACTTCTTTAAACATAATTGTCTTATCATCGTTAATATGATGTGTTGTAACACCTACGTTTCCACTTTGAAAATAATTAAAGCTTTGAAGGCTTTTGAAGTTCTTCATTTGTTGACCGTTAACTGCTTTTGATTCAACAAGAAAGTTGTAAATATCTCCGTACATCATATTTGGCCACACACGCATGTCGTCAATCCATGTTTTGACTCTATCAACACCCGGATGTTTCCATTCTTTTGCTACTAATGACATTGTTGATTTTCTTCGTTAAGATCGATAGACAATAAAGGCTTGTTTTCAATTATTTAACAGTTGTAATGATGGCGCTATTACGACGACACCTAGTAGTCGCGTCACTTACTAAGGGGGATAATAAAAAAAACTTGTCTATACGACAAACAAATGTCATCTAGTTGCTTAGAGATCTTGTTTTGCTGATTTTTCATGTATAACGAAACCCTCGTCTTTTGAGAACTCCCTGTGTTTTTTTTGGAACTGCATTGTGTTTTTGATTTCTGTCAAAGCAATACAAAACAAAAACAAAAATACCAGGAACGAAAACTTATTTTATATATACGCATTAATTTGTGTCCATAAGTCCTAAATGTGCACGAGTAGTTGCCTCTAGACGTTAAGCAGACAAGACACACGTTTCAAGAAAAGTAGTGAATACAATGATCGTTTTCATCACAATTCTTCATTAAATCGTATGTTTCGAAGTATATAAAGCGTGCATGTGTTTCCAATATGATTTGTAAACGAATATCATTTGTCAACGATGTTTAAACATGTGAAATACCAGGCGTTTTCAATATCAGGACAAGTACAGCTTATCTTTTCCAATGTGAAAAATTATGATCATGCACTTGCAAAAAGAAATTTTATTATAGCATCCATTTAATTGAAATGCCCTTGATTTCAGATCATCAGCCATCTTTTTCTTATTAAACCATGTTCATGATATATTGATTGATTGATTGATGGTGTCTTTACGCTGGATCAGCACAAAATGCTAGATTGCAGTACGTCATGATACATAGATCTATTTGTAAATGATTGTGAGAGAAGCCTTTGTCATAAAGTCTTCCTATCAGTATTCTGATAAGTAAATTGTGGCAAAATAAATAAAATGTGTTTTTCAGAAGTCAATATCTTTATAGACATCAAAGCCGTGATCGCAGTCCCCCTCAAAAATAAGGATGCATTAGAAATCACTTTTCCTGTCTGACTGTACTACTTTCTGTTAGAACTTTATTAGTCATGTCTTTTTTTTATATCTATGATTGACAATGCATGCGAACAGTTCTTTAAATGAAACTGTTATAGCAAATCAGATCTTTTATTTAATGTTTTGTATAATACATTTATATAAATAGTAATTTAATTACCATGTCGTTTTGTCCAGCGGTATGTTTTATTAGCAATTAAACTGGTATGTCATTTATTTGGTCTCTGTTGGAGAGTTGCTTGGGTATCTTCCGATGTACAAATGAAGTAGGAGAAGATATAATACCTTTGAAATTCTCCCTTGTAATGGTACAAATGATGCCGTTGGGTGTAGTTTGGCCTCAGCTAAAGGTTTGCATGTGGCTGTGACCTCCACTGGTATAATTTTCATTACGTCTTCTTTAATGTGTTCTGCTATGTCACCAATGCCTCCTGTTAGTGACATTTTTGAGGCACTTGATATAACGATAGTTTATCTCTGTATATATAGTTTCGTAACATAACAGAATTCCCCGTCTTCATAAATTTCCAGTTTTATCTAGTAAAAGTGGTGGAGTTTGTAGTAAAATAAACACATTAAAGAGTGAACTATTTAAAGTTACATATTATACACTTATCTATAAGAAAAATCATTCGAATTTAATGCAAAATTATCGATTCAGAAAGTGGCCGATTTATAGTTAAATCTATTAAAATCATTTAGAAAAAGTGACTGACTTACAGTCACAACTCATTTAAATATCTAGAAAAGGTGACCGATTAAAGGTCACAACTAATGTAATTATTTAGAAAAATGACTGAAAATATAGGTTATATCTAATAAAATCATCTATCAAAAGTAGTCGAATTTAATATAAAATATAAAATAGTGTTAATTACGAATTGGCCGATTGAAGGTTACATCTAATACAATTTTCTATAATAAATGTTCAAATTCAGTGTAAAATGTAATAAAATGATTAAAACAGAAGATGGCTGATATAGTGTGACATCTAATACAGTTATCTAGAAAAAGTGGTCGAATTTATTGTATAATATATTGCAATTAACAATGAAGATGTGAACGATTCAAGGTTACACACTATAAACTAATCTTTGAAGCGTTCGTATTTAATTTCAAAGCATTAATTAAGAAGTAAAGGATTTAAAGTGACATCTTAGTAACCTATCTGGAAAAATCGACCGATTAAAGTTCACATCTAATCAAATAATCTAGTAAAAGTTGTCGAATTTATTGTTAAAAATATTAAAATAAACAATTAAGAAATGAACATTAATTTATTAATTTATTTAGAAGTAGACGATTTAAAGCGACATCAAATAAAATTATCTGGAAAAAGTGACCGATTAAAGGTCACATCGAATCAAATTATCAAGAAAGAGTGGTGAATTTATTATGAAATATATTAAAATCAACAAATAAGAAGTGAACGATTTAAGTTAATAAATCATACAACTATGCATGAATCGTGCGATTTCAATGTTAGATTATATATTCACATAGTGTCGGACCGTGCTTGAAATTAAAACTTAGTGGTATAAAATGTTTCTGATTGAAAGAACAATTTTTAATACACTCCAAAATGCCCCAATTTGTGACATCGACAGAATGGGTGTCTTATGAGTATGCGGACAGAAAATACAAGCAAGTGAGAAGGAGTACATCACGACATTTACCAAAATCTGATTTGACAATACGATCAGGTTCCAGTTATGACGAAACACTGAAAATTATGAAGAATATTTACTTCCCTAATGGTAGGAGTAATAAAATATGATACAACATAAAAAAATACTCACCAAAGCATCAGCCCATTATTGCTCAAAATCTCCACTGTCGACGTAACATATAGGACTAGCAGTTCGATCATTCAACAACCTTTAGCTTTTCTCCTCAGACACTGGACCCCCCAAGGCTGACTGGGGAAACGAAATATGGTCACTTGGTATTCTTCCGAACGGCAGTAAAATGCCAAAGTGTGGCGTCCGTTGGCTGTGCGGGATGTATCAAATTTATACCCTTAATTACCAGTGGAAGTCCAATTTTTCCCAACCATCATCCCGGATGGCCTCTATTATTACAAGACCTACCTATTGTATTTATTGTTAACTTGTTCTCGTCCTGAATATGCATGAAATATTTGCCACTGGACGTTAAGCAACCAACAATCAATATTGTATTTATTGTTAACTTGTTCTCGTTCTGAATATGCATGAAATATTTGCCAATGAATACCACTATTGTTAAGTTTATCGTATTTGATATCACCTCCTGTCTGGGATATGTTCCCATTTCTATATAATCTCATTCTACCCAATAGAATCTTCCCCACATCATAAAGCAACCAATGAGAAGGGTTATTCGTAACGGCTGGTGAATATTGGAGAAGGCTAAATGGAGTTATCTGGAAAAGTAAATTAAGGATTATACTTCATGCCAAAATGCATTAGACACCAGGCATGTTTTAATCTATTAAAAGCTTTAAGCCAACATGGACGCAGAGGCCAGTAGAGTACCCTGGTAATTTCCCTCACTTTGTTGAGGCAAACTAAAAATGTTATGATTATCTATTCAAGGAAAGAATATGTTACTAGAATTTATGTGAGCTACAGCTCACTAAACTATAATACCACCCCCTCCATGCATATAGATATGAATGGTAATTGTGGACAGAAGCTGACACGTACTATACCAATATACGGTGACAAAGTGGTGGTGACCAAATTTCATTATAAATGAGTATCCTAATGCTCGTATTATCTTCAATAAAATGAAAACTATCTGCATCAACCTCTACACCATCATCATAAAGGACAACCATCATAACCTCTTCATTATGCCGGTTGAACGTTTCCCTGTCTGTTAGAAATCAAAGAATTGTATTACAGGAGGGTATATTATATTAACGAGATTTCTATTCATAAAAAAAAACTCCACAGAGATAAAGATTTGAATTAAAAAATAAAACACACAAAATTAACCACAAGTAAAATGTGCAAAAAATAAAGTGTCCTGATATTCAGGTCCACTTCAAAAAACAAGCATCCCATTGTGCATGAGCTAACAAATTTGATTGCAACATGATAGTACACACCTCTTAATTTTGACTAGCCATACATGGAAATTAAAAACAAAAACATTAAATTATCATGAAATAAACTTAAATACTGCTCACTGGACTGCAAAGAGGGAGTTCTGTGACCTTGTGAGTGAGCTAGCTAAGGTGAAGCATCCGGCAGAACAGGACGACCATAATGGCTATGTCTTTTCAAAGAACCATATCACCAATGCCGGATTGCAAACTGGCAAAAGATTGTGCATCATGAGCCCTTAGTGTCTCATTGCTGTGTCGACAAAAAATATGGTATGTAACAATTAGTTTTCTAGTACACTAGTATTGATTATTTTGAATGCAGTAAGCAAACTGTTTATTTGACTACCTATTTACGGATATAATATTCTATTATATACTAGTAACAGAATGTGAAAAAGGAATATTGGGTATCTGATAGGGCCGATTAAACATTGTAACATGATATGCAAAGAAATAGTTCATATCCAAAAAATAAAATTTAAAGTAACCAATTACAAGATCGATAATTACTAGTATCCCCTAATAATAAGGTATTGGCCCATTTCAATGAAAGTGACGGTGATTCTTGTTTAAAACATTTGTAAATTAAGTTACAGATATGCATTTCAATATAATCTATAGTTTTACTCATTTATTACTATTTCAACGTGAACATTACTATTTTAGGTTGATCCTGATTCATGCTCTTATGTATGGCATTCCAATATCAGAATCTCAAGACTACCAAAGGAGGAGCTCTACAGCACCAAATTTGCAACCCCCCAGGAATTTGTTTGATACTGCAGATGACATTTTGGGGTCCAACATTGGTCCAGCACTATTGGCCTGGGCCTCCTTTTATGGCCTGCACCAATACCAATGGCTTAGTGCCAATACCAGGCACTTTAACATTCCAATACTATATGGAGAGCTAATGGTGGGGAAAACCTTATTTGCAATGTGTGCTGCCTAGCTTACTGGGTGTAAGGGGACTCGCATAGCCTCCAGGTAAACATTTTTAAATTATTTACTTAAGTTCGGAATATAAATCAATGGGTATGCTTAATAATGTATGTATTAAACCATTCAATTAATTTGGTCTTACACAAAAAGTTGGATTCAAAAATCTGTTCTCTCATTAAAAAGAAAGTTGTATATTTTCAAATCATATTCAGTGATTGATTGATTGATTGATTGTTGGTTGCTTAACGTCCAGTGGCAAATATTTCATGCATGTTCAGGACGAGAACAAGTTAACAATACATACAATAGGTAGGTCCTGTAATAGAGGCCGTCCGGGATGAAGGTCGGGGAAATTTAGACTGCCACGGAAAAATGAGGGTATATTGGATAAGGACAGAAATTTAGCCTTGCAACAGGCCACCTACGGACCCCTCAAAGAGTTGTTGCAAGGGTTCTTAACGTGCAAAGAGCGTGGCACTCTCTATACACGAGGCATCGGATTTAACGTCCCCATTCTGACCGGACGTGGCTGCAAATATGTACATCCCGCACAGCCAAACGGACGCCCCACTTTAGCAAGGGTTTTACTGCCGGTCGGAGGAAGACCAATGGTGACCATACTTCTATTCCCCAGTCACCCTTGTGGAATATGCCAACAGGAAACAAAAACTTGCCAGAAGTGAAAAAAAAAAAAAAAAAAAATACAAAGATTGAACTCCTTTCACAAAATAAAGATCTATTCAAAATGTGTACTCGCTTGATAATGCAATCGAAACAATTAAAACCCCAATTCAGTCCGACTCACACTCCATTTGTAAAAAACATGACAAGATTTTGTTCAAAAGTATTCAACATACTATAACAAAATAAAATGTACAACAGCAATGTCAACGGAGTGTTTTAAATCAACAAATACCTGGGGTGATCGTACATATGTGCTCGAATAAAGAAATCAGTTACCGTCGCACTAGTTACACTAATTCATTTAAATTGACATAAAATACAAAACTGTCTGAACAGTTGTGGCAAAGTAGTCAGATATTAAAGTAAAAAATGGTTGGCAGTGTTTAAACCAAATATAACGACTATGACATAGATATACTTGAAAGACACATAATTAAGATAACAGGGGATGAAATGATTAAAAGTATGACATTCCTCAATTCAATATTTAGATTTATAGAATAATAAATAAAATATTTAGGAGCTTGGTGGTGAAATAACAAATTTTATATTTGCTGGAGAGGTGTTTTGAAATTAATAAAAAAAAACAAACTAATCACTCAATTACTTCAAAGTTGGTGGGTAAAAAAAACCTATTTCTGTAGTTTTATCTGGAGTTCCTTATAAATACTTATTTTTTGCATATTATTTTCAAGCGATGAGTGTACTGTTTTCGTTCTGACATGTTCAATATAAAGATAAACACGCCCAATGGTTTAGAAATAAATGCATTGTGATTTAAAATCGAAGTACCTGAGAAACATACAGGATGGGAAATCATTATCTTCAATGGTATCAATCATAGTGAAGGAAATGATGCCTGAGAGTAAAAACACGTATGTATTTTAATAAAGATTTATTGCTGAATCAAGTTATTTCACCTAAAGAATACAGGCATACATGGCTACAGTTATCATTCTTATGAGCAGTGAAATGAAAAAGCTGGATTTCTGCATAACAATTAAAGAAAATCTGAAGATGGATTACCTGACATCAATTGGATTGGGTATTTTTCTGCTTGTACATTAATACAATAACATGTTTTATTCATGGCAACTCAATATTTTGTTGCGATTTAAAACTCCAGGGTAACTTATCGACAACGGATTACGTAATTCAAAAATTAAGGATGTACTAAGGCATAAATTTGTATAACAAAGGGGGGATTTGTTTTAAATTTTCAGACTCCTTGTCTTTTTTCCTTTCAATACAGGATAAAATATTTTTCCTCATAACACCCTGTTTCTTTTTGTATAAGACTTCAATAGCTGTCAGTAGCTCTCACATATGAAATGCTGTACTCTGTGTCTGGTGGTGTTTTAAAACAATTTCCAGAGGAAATCAACACACCAGACCGGATGAATGTTTTCTAATATAAGGAGGACACCAGGGACCCTATTTATCTAGCTATCAATAGGTACCTGGCTTATAATTTAATTACTTATATACCTTTCTATGTTTTTAATTTGTGTATTATGAGTCTATCATTATTATCTCATTTGATTTCCTTTCATTCCAGATGGAAGAGGGTTCGCGTTCAGACAAGGACGTGTTATCACTGAGTCCACACAGTGAATGGCTGTATACAAGGTCAGACTGTACAGATATTGATGTGGCTGAAATGATAGTGCTTGACGAAATAGGTACAGAAAACCTTGAGATGGCTGCTGGTGTACTCATGGGCCCTGTGGATGCAGATATTAGTGTTGGTTTATACCAAGGTGAGACAGATGAGGACCAAGCAGGAAGAAGCAGAGCGGTAATTATCCCTTTCCAGTATACTCTCTTTTTCTACTGGCAGTCAAAATGTCCCCAACTATCATCCCGGATGGCATCTATTAGAACAAGACCTACCTATTGTATTTATTGTTAACTTGTTCTCGTCCTAAACATGCAATATTTGCCAATGGACGTTAACCAACAAAAAACAAATCAATCTCTGATCCTAAGGTCGGTTGTACCCTTTTCACTTAATTAAAGTAAAAACTTCCATATTCATTATAAATAATGGTTTTATCATAGAATTGCTGGTGTTTACACACCAACAATTATATGGACACTTGTTCATGC
Organism: Mytilus californianus; assembly: GCF_021869535.1. Taxonomy (NCBI): domain Eukaryota; kingdom Metazoa; phylum Mollusca; class Bivalvia; order Mytilida; family Mytilidae; genus Mytilus; species Mytilus californianus. The sequence goes on from NW_026262707.1 coordinate 1,082,072, forward strand.
TATCAGCACTATAAAAATATATTTCTTTATCGCATCTCTAAACTGAGCTTAACTCAATGGCAAAGATGAAGAAACAACTCCGCAGGTTTGGGTTGCCTTTTGGCAGACATAGTTCAACTAGAAAGAGTTTAAGCTTGTTAAGTGGTCGTCATAAATGTGAGTTCGAGTGCCAGCTAGATGTACAGGAGGATTTTCAAAATAAAATTGATTGATTGATTGTTGGTTGCTTAACGTCCAGTGGCAAATATGTCATGCATATTCAGGACGAGAACAAATTAACAATAAATACAATAGGTAGGTTCTGTAATAGGGGCGTCCGGGATTAAGGTCGGAGAAATTTAGACTGCCACGGGAAATGAGGGAATATTGGATAGGGACAGAAATTTTGCGTTGCAACAGGTCACCTATGGACCCCTCAAAGAGTTGTTGCAAGGGTTCTTAACGTGCAAAGAGCGTGGCAATTTCTTTACACGAGGCATCGGATTTAACGTCCCCATTCTGACCGGACGTGGCTGCAAATTTGTACATCCCGCACAGCCAAACGGACGCCCCACTTTAGCAAGGGTTTTAATGCCGGTCGGAGGAAGACCAATGGTGACCATACTTCTATTCCCCAGTACCCTTGGGGGTAAAATAAAATTGATAAGAAAGTAAAATTGATAAGAAAGGTTAGGTCATCAAAGCTAAATAAACCGAAGAGAATAAATCTGTGGCACAAGTGTTCAACTATTATATATACCGTAGTAAAGAAAAGTACCAAAAACATAAAATTTCAAACATTACTATATCTGGATACCGATTAAATAATTTAAAATCATTGCAAGAGCATTTCACAGAAATTATTAGCCACACAATATTTTGCGAAACAGCAAGAACAATTGGCAGCACTATTAATTTGGAATCCCAACGTTCAAGCTTAGCCTGTGCTCTGTCAACACGATGAACAGGTTGTAAGAAGCAGTTTGTTTTGGAGACCAGTCCAAAATTAGATTGATTGATTGATTGTTGGTTGCTTAACGTCCAGTGGCAAATATTTCATGCATATTCAGGACGAGAACAAGTTCACAATAAATACAATAGGTAGGTTCTGTAAGAGATTAAGGGATTAAGGTCGGAGAAATTTAGACTGTCACGGGAAATGAGGGTATATTGGATAGGGACAGAAATTTAGCCTTGCAACAGGCCACCTACGGACCCCTCAAAGAGTTGTTGCAAGGGTTCTTAACGTGCAAAGAGCGTGGCACTCTCTTTACACGAGGCATCGGATTTAACGTCCCCATTCTGACCGGACGTGGCTGCAAATTTGTACATCCCGCACAGCCAAACGGACGCCCCACTTTGACGAGGGTTTTACCGCCGGTCGGAGAAAGACCAATGGTGACCATACTTCTATTCCCCAGTCACCCTTGGGGAACTGAAGGAAATGACGCCTGAGAGTAAAAACACGTATGTATTTTAATAAAGATTTATTGCTGAATCAAGTTATTTCACCTAAAGAATACAGGCATACATGGCTACAGTTATCATTCTTATGAGCAGTGAAATGAAAAAGAAAGCTCGATTTCTGCATAACAATTAAAGAAAATCTGAAGATGGATTACCTGACATCAATTGGATTGGGTATTTTTCTGCTTGTACATTAATACAATAACATGTTTTATTCATGGCAACTCAATATTTTGTTGCGATTTAAAACTCCAGGGTAACTTATCGACAACGGATTACGTAATTCAAAAACTAAGGATGTACTAAGGCATACATTCGTATAAAAAAGGGGGGATTTGTTTTAAATTTTCAGACTCCTTGTTTTTTTTTCCTTTCAATACAGAATAAAATATTTTTCCTCATAACACCCTGTTTCTTTTTATATAAGACTTCAATAGCGGTCAGTAGCTCTAACATATGAAATGCTGTACTCTGTGTCTGTAGGTGTTTTAAAACAATTTCCAGAGGAAATCAACACACCAGACCGGATGAATGTTTTCTAATATAAGGAGGACACCAGGGACCCTATTTATCTAGCTATCAATAGGTACCTGGCTTATAATTTAATTACTTATATACCTTTCTATGTTTTTAATTTGTGTATTATGAGTCTATCATTATTATCTCATTTGATTTCCTTTCATTCCAGGATGGAAGAGGGTTCGCGTTCAGACAAGGACGTGTTATCACTGAGTCCACACAGTGAATGGCTGTATGCAAGGTCAGACTGTACAGATATTGATGTGGCTGAAATGATAGTGCTTGACGAAATAGGTACAGAAAACCTTGAGATGGCTGCTGGTATACTCATGGGCCCTGTGGATGCAGATATTAGTGTTGGTTTATACCAAGGTGAGACAGATGAGGACCAAGCAGGAAGAAGCAGAGCGGTAATTATCCCTTTCCAGTATACTCTCTTTTTCTACTGGCAGTCAAAATGTCCCCAACCATCATCCCGGATGGCATCTATTAGAACAAGACCTACCTATTGTATTTATTGTTAACTTGTTCTCGTCCTAAACATGCAATATTTGCCAATGGACGTTAACCAACAAAAAACAAATCAATCTCTGATCCTAAGGTCGGTTGTACCCTTTTCACTTAATTAAAGTAAAACCTTCCAATATTCATTATAAATAATTGTTTTATCATAGAATTTCTGGTGTTTACACACCAACAATTATATGGACACTTGTTCATGCTATCAGCACTATAAAAATATATTTCTTTATCGCATCTCTAAACTGAGCTTAACTCAATGGCAAAGATGAAGAAACAACTCCGCAGGTTTGGGTTGCCTTTTGGCAGACATAGTTCAACTAGAAAGAGTTTAAGCTTGTTAAGTGGTCGTCATAAATGTGAGTTCGAGTGCCAGCTAGATGTACAGGAGGATTTTCAAAATAAAATTCATTGATTGATTGTTGGTTGCTTAACGTCCAGTGGCAAATATTTCATGCATATTCAGGACGAGAACAAATTAACAATAAATACAATAGGTAGGTTCTGTAATAGGGGCGTCCGGGATTAAAGTCAAATAAATTTAGACTGCCACGGGAAATGAGGGTATACTGGATAGGGACAGAAATTTTGCGTTGCAACAGGTCACCTACGGACCCCTCAAAGAGTTGTTGCAAGGGTTCTTAACGTGCAAAGAGCGTGTCAATTTCTTTACACGAGGCATCGGATTTAACGTCCCCATTCTGACCGGACGTGGCTGCAAATTTGTACGTCCCGCACAGCCAAACGGACGCCCCACTTTAGCAAGGGTTTTACTGCCGGTCGGAGGAAGACCAATGGTGACCATACTTCTATTCCCCAGTACCCTTGGGGGTAAAATAAAATTGATAAGAAAGTAAAATTGATAAGAAAGGTTAGGTCATCAAGGCTAAATAAACCGAAGGGAATAAATCTGTGGCACAAGTGTTCAACTATTATATATACCGTAGTAAAGAAAAGTACCAAAAACATAAAATTTCAAACATTACTATATCTGGATACCGATTAAATAATTTAAAATCATTGCAAGAGCATTTCACAGAAATTATTAGCCACACAATATTTTGCGAAACAGCAAGAACAATTGGCAGCACTATTAATTTGGAATCCCAACGTTCAAGCTTAGCCTGTGCTCTGTCAACACGATGAACAGGTTGTAAGAAGCAGTTTGTTTTGGAGACCAGTCCAAAATTAGAAACACAGGGAAGCAAATATTATGACATTATTGTATGAGCTACATGGGGGTTCCCTGACTAGTGTTAATGGAGCAGCACAACACAATGAGTTAAAGTCGACAATGGATAAACCATCTTTGACTCAACAACCTTTTCAACCATTGACAAAGAGATCAACTTTTGGTGGGATGACGTGCTAGAAGACGAACTGAAATGTGCAATCGAGGAAGAAAAACGCATAGCGATGGAACATAATAGATTCCATGAAAGGTCGGTGTATATTATTTTTTTTTTAAAACAAGCATCCCATTGTGCATGAGCTAACAAATTTGATTGCAACATGATAGTACACACCTCTTAATTTTGACTAGTCATACATGGAAATTAAAAACAAAAACATTAAATTATCATGAAATAAGCTTAAATACTGCTCACTGGACTGCAAAGAGGGAGTCCTGTGACCTTGTGAGTGAGCTAGCTAAGGTGAAGCATCCGGCAGAACAGGACGACCATAATGGCTATGTCTTTTCAAAGAACCATATCACCAATGCCGGATTGCAAACTGGCAAAAGATTGTGCATCATGAGCCCTTAGTGTCTCATTGCTGTGTCGACAAAAAATATGGTATGTAACAATTAGTTTTCTAGTACACTAGTATTGATTATTTTGAATGCAGTAAGCAAACTGTTTATTTGACTACCTATTTATGGATATAATATTCTATTATATACTAGTAACAGTGTGTGAAAAAGGAATATTGGGTATCTGATAGGGCCGATTAAACATTGTAACATGATATGCAAAGAAATAGTTCATATCCAAAAAATAAAATTTAAAGTAACCAATTACAAGATCGATAATTACTAATATCCCCTAATAATAAGGTATTGGCCCATTTCAATGAAAGTGACGGTGATTTTTGTTTAAAACATTTGTAAAATAAGTTACAGATATGCATTTCAATATAATCTATAGTTTTACTCATTTATTACTATTTCAACGTGAACATTACTATTTTAGGTTGATCCTGATTCATGCTCTTATGTATGGCATTCCAATATCAGAATCTCAAGACTACCAAAGGAGGAGCTCTACAGCACCAAATTTGCAACCCCCCCAGGAATTTGTTTGATATTGCAGATGACATTTTGGGGTCCAACATTGGTCCAGCACTTTTGGCCTGGGCCTCCTTTTATGGCCTGCACCAATACCAATGGCTTAGTGCCAATACCAGGCACTTTAACATTACAATACTATATGGAGAGCTAATGGTGGGGAAAACCTTAATTGCAATGTGTGCTGCCTAACTTACTGGGTGTAAGGGGACTCGCATAGCCTCCAGGTAAACATTTTTAAATTATTTACTTAAGTTCGGAATATAAATCAATGGGTATGCTTAATAATGTATGTATTAAACCATTCAATTAATTTGGTCTTACACAAAAAGTTGGATTCAAAAATCTGTTCTCTTATTAAAAAGAAAGTTGTATATTTTCAAATCATATTCACTGATTGATTGATTGATTGTTGGTTGCTTAACGTCCAGTGGCAAATATTTCATGCATGTTCAGGACGAAAACAAGTTAACAATACATACAATAGGTAGGTCCTGTAATAGAGGCCGTCCGGGATGAAGGTCGGGGAAATTTGGACTGCCACGGAAAAATGAGGGTATATTGGATAAGGACAGAAATTTAGCCTTGCAACAGGCCACCTACGGACCCCTGAAAGAGTTGTTGCAAGGGTTCTTAACGTGCAAAGAACGTGGCACACTCTTTACACGAGGCATCTGATTTAACGTCCCCATTCTGACCGTACGTGACTGCGAACTTGTACATCCCGCACAGCCAAACGGACGCCCCACTTTAGCGAGGGTTTTACCGCCGGTCGGAGGAAGACCAATGGTGACCATAATTCTATTCCCCAGTCACCCTTGGGGGTCATATTCAGTGAAACCAATGTATAGTGATATAGAAAAGATATGATGTGAGTGCCAAACAGACATATGAATTGACCATTATAGCTTTTTTATGAGATATGTAGAAATGAATATTTATTTGGTGGTATAATTCAATATTCTTCTTTCCTCACGGACAATGTTTGATTACCGAAAGTAGGAATTGGTGAAAAAAGTAAAATTGAACAAAAGTACATAAATTTTGTTGGTATTTTGTCATGCCTGTTAATTATGATATAAGGGTACAACATTACACGTGAAATTGATACAATAATACCATTATTTCTGAAGAAAAATAATCATATCAGAACTCCCATAATGTGTGAAGTACTTAATTTAATTTCTTGTTTTGACAGGTGTACCTTAGCTTTTTTGAATTCTTGGTTGACTAAGTCAACACTTCCATTTTTATGGGATGATCCAACAACAGCAGAAGATGTCAGTCAAGTAGCAGTGGACATTTACAATGGGTGTGTACGTGGCAAGTGAAAAATTGCTATAAATCTTGTTTAGATATCAATTTCATTCACAATTCATATCCATTAGGCAAATTATTATTAAGGTTGGATCTGGTCAATAGACTCCGTTATATACACAATCACATTACCGCTGTTAGATACAGCGCAAAACATTTCAGCGCTTTGACAAATGACCGCTGAACCTCTCACGGATTATCACACATATGCCAACAGGATTGATTGATTGATTGTTGGTTGCTTAACGTCCAGTGGCAAATATTTCATGCATATTCAGGACGAGAACAAATTAACAATGAACACAATAGGTAGGTTCTGTAATAGGGACGTCCGGGATCAAGGTCGGAGAAATTTAGACTGCCACGGGAAATGAGGGTATATTGGATGAGGACAGAAATTTAGCCTTGCAACAGATCACCTACGGACCCCTCAAAGAGTTGTTGCAAGGGTTCTTAACGTGCAAAGAGCATGGCACTCTCTATACACGAGGCATCGGATTTAACGTCCCCATTCTGACCGGACGTGGCTGCAAATTTGTACATCCCGCACAGCCAAACGGACGCTCCACTTTAGCAAGGGTTTTAATGTCGGTCGGAGGAAGACCAACGGTGACCATACTTCTATTCCCCAGTCACCCTTGTGGAATATGCCAACAGGAAACAAAAACTTGCCAGAAGTAAAAAAAAAAAAAAAAAATACAAAGATTGAACTCCTTACACAAAATAAAGATCTATTCAATTTCGGTTGGGGGGAGTGGCAGGACCCTTGCCGAAGTTGCAGAAAGACTGACTGGACAATCTGTGAGAATATTACCAGATGAAGTGAATGTGTAATTATAAATTATTTTGAATTAATTAATATTATATGGAGGTTGTAGATTATGAAATGCGATTTGTTTGAATGATATCATGCATGACCTAAATCCAGAAGCGTGTTTCGTATATACAAGACTCGTCAGTGACACCCAAATCAAAATAATTGTCAGGCCAATTAAAGTAAAAATTAAAAATACATTGAGGACCCATAATGATATAGAAAACAATTCAAATTAATGATGACTTTCTTTGTATATTTCAGAGAGAACCCAGGACCATCCAAAACAGCAAATTAAATATTAAAGACGTTACATGAAAGGTAATGATAGAATAATTTTAAAATTAAACGAAATGTCAGCATCCTTTTTTTTTAGGTATGTTTTATTTATGGCCTGTATCATTTTTAAGTATGGGAAATGCATTGTAAAGATGTTATCGTATATAAGAAATTATTAAATATGACACTGGTTGGTTTTTTTTTATTATTAGATCTACCATTGGAAGAGGAAACAGAAGGAAGAGGGGAACAGTTGGGAAAAGAGGTCGAGGTAAAAAGAGATAGCTTGAGAGGTACAAACACTGCCAGCATAAATTAAAATATATATTGCATAACTTCATTAGAAAACTTTCATTTGAAAAACAACTGAAGATAAAAAGAAAACTTGAATACCACACAAAAATAAAATGATGGATATTCACTCCTTATGAAATAAATTTTCATAACACTGGTTGATATTGCTAGGGGATTGATAAAGGAACTTAATGAGTAAAAAACAACTTTTTTTGTAGGTTTTGTAGATAATGGAAAACTTGGCTGAAAAATATTCTCTCTAGATTTGTCATACAGTTGGGTGCAGACCAAGCATAACATAAAGTAAACGCAAGTTAACGCCGCGTGCACATATTTCGTTAGTTAACTTCAATTTTCGCGTTTACTATAATTACGTTAACGCGGTCAAAATGGAAATTTCTAATGTCTACCTGAGTAAACGGGCGTTTACTCTGTGTCCGTTTAGTCAGTAGTAAACAGGCGTTTATGTGTTTCAAACCAGAACAATTCCAAAACACTTAATTTGTATTCGAAATATTAATTTTATTAAATTTCAAAAAATTAGTTCCAATAATTTTACTGATTAGCAGATTTTCTTTATTTTCTTTTCAAAAGTTACATGTGCAAATATCGAGGCGGATAGAAAGGTTAACAACACATCGGAAAAGTATTTTTATATGATGGAATATAAACATCATTGTTTACGTTGCCTCGTTCCCCATTTTTAACTGTCTCTTCGAATTCTTAACTATAGCTCGATGCATTTAATACATTATACGGTCTTTTTACTTTTCTGATTTTTTTTTTTTTTTTTTCTTCCGCCAAATTTTGTTCTTGCGATAAATTTTTGTTTCGCAAGATGTCGCTTAGATGTTTCGTATATGATATCGAACAGTTTATGCGCCTTTGAAATTGACCCTGCTTAACCGAATACTTTTCTTTGTAGGAGTTATCTCCCTGAACACTGTTTTCCTTGTGCGTGCATCTCCTCCGTAACCGTGAAAGAAAGCGACAAATTCATTTTACCAAATTGCTCGTTATATCCTAAGGATGTTTTGTCCAATTTTGACAGAAGCGATACGTAAACTCCATATGAGAGTTATTTCCCCTTCTGTATTTGACATAAGGGATATATAAATGTATAGCATGAATGGTAAGTGATAGAGACCTAAGGTATATTGATTTGAGTTTCTTGGTTCATTTTAATGAAATTGAGGCCAAGGTCAAAGGTCAAGGTCATATTCTAAATTTTGACTTTTCCTTGTTATTTGATCTCTTCTGTCACTTTTAAAATTACAAATTAAAGAAATAGTGCAAAATGTTTGCTTAATTGTGATTAAGATATGATACATTTGGTCTGAAACAATCCAATGATATCTTATAGGAGTTATTGTCCCTGAAATGATTCAATTTAAGGTTAATTGATTATTACTCCAAATTGGTACATGATAAAGCCATAGGGTCTTTTGCAAACTGTTGGTTACATATGACCTTTAAAAAGGAAACCGGAAGTGACCTTGAGTGAACCGGAAGTAGTATCTTTTGCAATTATGTCATGGAAAAGTACCTAGAAACCATATATTTTTTGAATGATCATAGGTTAACCTATCATTTGAGACCGGAAGTGACATTTTATAAACCGGAAGTAGCATAATATCTTCCTTATTACAGGCATAAGTATATACAAACTATATATTTTTGGAATCAGTGTGAATAAAGCTATCATATGAGACCGGAAGTGACATTTTCTAAACCGGAAGTTGGCAATTATCTCCCTTATTTCAGGCAAAAGTATATAGAAACCATTTATTTATTGAATCAGTATGAAGAAATCTATACTTTGACGCTATTAATAACTTTGAGTAAACCAGAAGTAGCTTCCTATCAATTATTTAGAAAATTGATGTGGAAAGACCTTCAATTGTTCTTTGAAAGATTGGTTTTTAATTTTTAATTGTAATTCACCTTGTATGCCTTGGATTTACATGATTTAAGCTGTTTTGCCAAATGTTCAAACGAAAATTGTACACTGTATTGCAAGGGATATCAATAAAGTGTTGTATAAGCATGTACATTTCTACCATCTCTTCAATTTAGACAGACTTATCCATAACGATTATAAATTATATTTGGGACGTCTGAAAAGTATACTCGATCTGAACATGATGAAATATTGCCGCTTGACGTTATGCTACAAACAAAATCAACCAACTTACATAATATATTAACAGTATACTATTCTAAGAATAGAACTTCTCATACTTTTCATTATAAAGTACATGAATCAGTCATGTGAGAGTTGAATGGTGCTGTTAAATAGTTTTGTTTAAAATACAAACCATCACGAACTACTGAGTGCAGACATAAAAATATAGCTGATTTACTATGTGACTATAAGATTTACATAATAAAGTGCAAATATGGTCAGTTTTGGTTGATGCGGACAAATAATTTTGTTATGCGAGTCAGTCTGAGGTATGAAAACTACTGAAATTTGTTTACGATTCAATATTTTGAATAAAAAGAGGACATGCTAGCACTCTAAATTGATGCGGACAAAATTGTTTAGTCATTATGTGCCAATATTGCTATCATTTGTATAATACAATCCATCCTTACATAAAAATATAACTCATTTACTATGTGGCTATAAAGATTTACATAATAAAGTGCAAATATGGTCAGTTTTGGTTGATGCGGACAAATAATTTTTTTAAATGAGTCAGTTTGAGGTATGAAAACTACTGAAATTTGATTATGATTCAACAATTTGGATAAAAAGAGGACATGCTGGCACTCTAAATTGATGCGAACAAAATGTTTTAGTCATTATGTTCAAATATTGCTATCATTTGTATTATACAATCCATCCTTACCTGAAAAATAACTCATTTACTATGCGGCTATAAAGATTTACATAATAAAGTGCAAATATGGTCAGTTTTGGTTGATGTGGACAAATAATTTTGTTATACAAGTCAGTTTGAGGTATTAAAACTACTGAAATTTGTTTACGATTCAATATTTTGAATAAAAAGAGGACATGCTGGCACTCGAAATTGAAGCGAACAAAATTTTTTAGTCATTATGTTCCAATATTGCTATCATTTGTATTATACAATCCATCCTTACATGAACAAATAACTCATTTACTATGCAGCTGTATAGATTTACATAATAAAGTGCTAATATGTTCAGTTTTGGTTGATGCGGACAAATAATTTTTTTAAATGAGTCAGTTTGAGGTATGAGAACTACTGAAATTTGATTATGATTCAACATTTTGAATAAAAAGAGGACATGCTGGCACTCTAAATTGATGCGAACAAAATGTTTTAGTCATTATGTTCCAAAATTGTTATCATTTGTATTATACAATCCATCCTTACATGAAAAAATAACTCATTTACTATGCGGCTATATAGATTTACATAATAAAGTGCTAATATGGTCTGTTATGGTTGATTGATTGATTGATTGATTGCTTAACGTCCAGTGGCAAATATTTCATGCATATTCAGGACGAGAACAAGTTCACAATAAATAGTAGATTTCATGTAAATATTAACCTTTCTTGTCTTTGGTGATAATCAAACATAGATACAGACTTAATACTGCCCTAAAATCTAAATCTTTATTTATCATGAACCATTTAAAAAGAATTCCTAAATCTATAAATTTATCTTTGGTCTATAGATCTATAAGTAACCATATCCAATGTCAACAACTAAGTCTCCCTATTTTCCCGTCTAAATGACAGGAAGTAGATATAAATAGATTTAACATGTGCTTATGGATAAAATTTGCAAAATTACTTCTGTTATTCATTAATTATGGATATAGATATCCAGTTTGAAGGTACAGTCATGCATTTTATTTGTAAAATATAATAGATTGCAATTAATTTGAAATAAACTTGAACATTCTACGTGAACTAACTGGGTCATGTGATATGTACAGACAGATACTACAGTTTGAAACCCGACTATCATGCAATATGAACTATGTCATAATTAAAGATAAAAGTAAGATAAGAGAAAAATTATACATCGCGGTAAGAACGATACCACCACGGTAAAAAAATATACATCGCGGACCCGCGGTCCTTTAAGGGCCTGGGTAGAACACTGAATACAATAGGTAGGTTCTGTAAGAGGGGCGTCCGGGATTAAGGTCGGAGAAATTTAGACTGCCACAGGAAATGAGGGTATATTGGATAGGGACAGAAATTTAGCCTTGCAATAGGTCACCTACGGACCCCTCAAAGAGTTGTTGCAAGGGTTCTTAACGTGCATAGAGCGTGGCACTCTCTTTACACGAAGCATCGGATTTAACGTCCCCATTCTGACTGGACGTGGCTGCAAATTTGTACATCCCGCACAGCCAAACGGACGCCCCACTTTGACGAGGGTTTTACCGCCGTTCGGAGGAAGACCAATGGTGACCATACTTCTATTCCCCAGTCACCCTTGGGGATCTGTTATGGTTGATGCGGACAAATAATTTTGTTACAAGAGTCAGTCTGAGGTATTAAAATAACTGAAATTTGTTTAAGATTAAATATTTTGAATTAAAATAGGACTTGGTGGCACTCTGAATTGATGCGAACAAAATTTTTAGTCATTATGTTCCAAAATTGCTATCATTTGTATTATACAATCCATCCTTACATGAAAAAATTACTCATTTATTATGCGGCTATATAGATATACATAATAAAGTGCTAATATGGTCAGTTTTGGTTGATGCGGACAAATAATTTTGTTATAAGAGTCAGTCTGAGGTATTGAAACTACTGAAATTTGTTTACGATTAAATATTTTGAATAAAAAAGAGGACATTTTTATACCATCCATGAGCAAGGCAAAATAATCCGTGCAGCTTTCTCTGGAACACTCTTTTTGGGGTGTCCTTTGATGTTTATTACACAAGTCACATTTCACTCTTATAAAAAAAGTCCGACTTTTCGTGACATCTTAATGTTTCAAGTCTGAAATTGCCACAACCACTTACAAATACACCCCAGATCTCGTTTCGTTCTTTTGCCAGATTTGTGCAGAAACTACAGTTCATTACATTGGTCAATTTGTCAAACTGTAACCAAGGTCTTCCTGTTTTCCATGAGTGTTGACAGTTTCTCACTCTTTTTTGGTTGTAACTGGCGTCCCGTTGCCCAAAGTTTAATGTTAAAAGTTCGCTTCTAAAGCAATATGCCCATGACTTGTAAAAATAAACGTTTGATGAGGATTATTTCAATATAAAAGGATTTAAGTTGTTTTACGGTATAGTCAAAAGCATTAGAGAGGTGCGTTATACGTATATCTAAAATATAATGCTTCAGCTTAAACAATATATTATAGATTTTCGCTCAAAGCAGCAATCAATTCAGATAGGTTTGAATGGATTCAGTATTTTTGATGATACAATTTTATTAGTTGGTCACAATGAAGCAATGTAAGGGAATTTTTATTAATTTAAGTGTTTGTATTGATTTGTTGACTGTTGACAAATGACAAAAATTATAAGAATAATAATTAAAAAAAATTAAACTAACAATTCATTTATTGAGGCTTCTCAGTTTCAAACAAATAACAAGCATTCTCTAATTTTAGGACTAAGTTAAACATTATCAGTCAGAATGGGGACGTCATATGCGAAACCTCTAATTAAAAACTTATTTCATTTAAATATTGCGTTTGTGGAAAGTTCTAATGAATAAACTCTGTGTGAAATATGAAATCAATCAAAATCATACTTTAACTCAATGTTGAAAGAACAGATAGAATGAAAAACATCAGTCTCTATTTCACGTGACTGTAGGTAAACAAATAATGGAAGCTTCGCATTTGGACATTATAAAATTAATTGACTGTTTGACCAATGTTATACCCTTGTATGAATAAAACAAATAAATGATTATGTTTTATTAGACTAACTATGCATACTGGTGAAAAGTTGATACAAATATTTATTTAAAAAAAAAAACCAATGTCTATCTGCAATTGTTGTTTTAAGTCATCAAAAATATTGTGAGTCCTACTTCCTAGTTGAGTGTATTAAAAATCTGTAAGCATTTCAGGAGGGACAGTTCTAACTATTCCCTCTCGACTTGGTGGTGTACCATCTTCATAGTGTGCTCCAATCTTTGATTTTTTATTGTTATCAAGATTTATATCTTTACTCTGGGGTTTCTTAGCTCCGGTGGTACTGGTATACATGGCAACATGTTGGGTTTCTACAAAATGACGAATTTCTGCCTGTTGAATTAGTAAACTAAGTATGGGTTGATGGTAGGTCAATGGTGGTGTGGTTGAGGCATACCCATTGCTTGCTGTGATTGTTTGTTGTTGTGGCTATGGGGGAAACCAAAAAAAACTCTTTTAAGTTTGAATTAGGATAAAATAATCTATCACTTTTAATAAAAAAGATTAAACGTTGATATAAATTAAAGTTTGTCGAGGGGCTTACTTATATATAGACCAGAAATATGTGAATAATTAAAGAAAATAAAATAGATCAACACACACAACTTAAAATAAAGAACGAAAAATTTCGCACGGTAGTAAAAAAAATAAGAAAGTAAACTAAAATTGGCATGTGATATTTAATCATGATTGTTATAGATGTTATAATGATGCAAAAAGGAAAATCTCACAATGAAATGGTGTTAACTGAATTAGAACAGTAATCAACATTAACATTTAATACTTGTGGAAAATGACTCTTCAATGAAAAAGACTCCCCCTCCAATTACAAAGAAGTTCCAATTCATCGGTTCTTATTGAAATTCTGTCACTTTTTCCAAACCGATTGTCATACAATATCCCTCATGTCGTGTCATTACTATAGCTAAACTGAGAACTTGACCTGTTGAACATAGTTAGGTTGGACTTGGTTAGGTTAGACATGGTTAGGATTGACATGTTTAGGTTGCACTTGGTTAGGTTGAACATGGTTAAGTTGGACTGTGTTAGGTATGACATGGTTAGGATGGACTTGGTTAGGTTGGACTTGGTTAGATTGGACATGGTTAGGTTGGACTTGGTTAGGTTGGGCATGGTTAGGAATGACAGGTTTAGGTTGCACATGGTTCGGTTGAGCATGGTTAAGTTGGACTTTGTTAGGTTGCACATGGTTCAGTTGAACATGGTTAAGTTGGACTCTGTTAGGTAGGACATGGTTAGGTTGGACTTGGTTAGGTTGAACATGGTTAAGTTGGACTTGGTTAGGTTGCACATGGTTAGGTCGAACATGGTTAGATAGGACATGGTTAGGTTGAACATGGTTAGGTTGGAAACTAATATGGGATCAAAATTAGAAAGATCTAATCACAGGGGACATGTGTACTAATTAATGACAGTTTTATTTCCGAAAAATGTTCGTCCGATGAAATAAATTGATGATATTGAATAAAGCAAAAACAACAAACTCAACCGTTACGGAAATCCTTTTCTAAACGTTTATTACAGTGACGGATCTATTCAGTTACCAATATCATCGCTTTGGTCTAACAGCTAGTTCTAACACTTTAATTCCAAAAACATTAAAATATCAATTTCATCAAACATGATTAATGCTTATATTCATATATATGGTGAAAATTCAAAAGGATGTCAACAAACTTAAACACTTACCAAACTTCTCTTTACACAGAACACAACTCTCAAGCTCTGAATCTACATATGTCGTTTACTCAGCTGTAAGCTGCACATGTTGATTAGAGTTTACTATACTTACAACTTCAAGATCTGGTAGGGAAATACGAAATTGGGCACATCCAATTTCAAGTCTCTCTTCTAAACTAAAACTTTCAAAGACCTCAGATGGTGCCCATATCTTTATGCTGTTACTTTGATCAATCTGTATTTCCAGGGAATCTCATGTTATAAAACTCATTTTTGAAAACAGTTGTCACCTCCTTATGCTCATGTCGCAAAAATCTTTCTGTTCTTTTGTAATGTACTGAAAGACCAGTTATATGGCTTCTTCTCTTATAAGTCATGACTAATGTTACATTAGTGTTCAGACCGTACTCTAGATGGAACACCGACTGTTGCACAAGTTTTAACAATCTGTTAAAGAACAGACGATGCCGTGTTAGTTGCACCACATTGAAGAAATGTAATGTACATGCTGTATCCATCAATACAACCATGGGTCACAAATCCCCATCTGTAAACAATGAAATGATTTTTAATGAGACAATCTATGTTTTTATATTTTTAGTTAAAGGTTGTAGCACATTTCAATAAGCAGAACTTTGATTGACATAAATACAAGCAAAGATCATGATTCTTTATCTGATGGTACTCATTCAGGATCATCTGATTAACTGAAGCTTCTCTTCAACTGTTTCATGTTGGCTACTTGTATTACTTTGAAATTGGTTAAGTTCTAGAGTAAGGACGATACTTTCAGTTTGCGAACTGTTGGCTGTCGTTTCAATGCTAGTTCGAATTTGGGCATGTTGTCTAGGATATTGAACAAGAGGCTCTAAAGAGCCTGTGTCGCTCACCTTGGTCTATGTGCATCTTAAACAAAGGACACAGGCCCCCAAGGGTGACTGGGGAATAGAAGTATGGTCACCATTGGTCTTCCTCCGACCGGCGGTAAAACCCTCGCCAAAGTGGGGCGTCCGTTTGGCTGTGCGGTTGTACAAATTTGTAGCCACGTCCGGTCAGAATGGGGACGTTAAATCCGATGCCTCGTGTAAAGAGAGTGCCACGCTCTTTGCACGTTAAGAACCCTTGCAACAACTCTTTGAGGGGTCCGAAGGTGACCTGTTGCAAGGCTAAATTTCCGTCCCTATCCAATATACCCTCATTTCCCGTGGCAGTCTAAATTTCTCCGACCTCAATCCAAGACGCCTCTATTACAGAACCTACCTATTGTATTTATTGTTAATTTGTTCTCGTCCTGAATATGTATGAAATATTTGCCACTGGACGTTAAGCATTCAACAATCAATCAACACAGGACACATGGATTCATGACAAAATTGTGTTTTGGTGATGGTGATGTGTTTGTAGATCTTACTTTGCTTAACATTCTTGCTGCTTACAATTATCTCTATCTATAACGAACTTGGCCCAGTAGTTACAGTGGAAAATATTTTGAAAAAATTTACAAAAATTTACAAAATTTATGAAAATTGTAAAACATTGACTATAAAGGGCAATTACTCCTTAAGGGGTCAATTGACAATTTTGGTCATGTTGACTTATTTGTAGATCTTACTTTGCTGTACATTATTGCTGTTTACAGTTTATCTCTATCTATAATAATATTCAAGATAATAACCAAAAGCTGCAAATTTTTCTTAAAATTACCAATTCAGGGGCAGCAACCCAACCATGTGTTGCCTGATTGGTCTGAAAATTTCAGGGCAGATATATCTTGACCGAATGAACAATTTTACCCCATGTCAGATTTGCTCTAAATGCTTTGGTTTCAGAGATATAAGCCAAAATCTACATTTTACCCCTATGTTCTATTTTTAGCCATGGCGGCCATCTTGGTTGGTTGGCCGGGTCACCGAACACATTTTTAAACTAGATACCCCAATGATGATTGTGGCCAAGTTTGGTTAAATTTGGCCAAGTAGTTTCAGAAGAGAAGATTTTTGTAAAAGTTAACGGACGACGGACGCCAAGTGATGAGAAAAGCTCATTTGGCCCTTTGGGCCAGGTGAGCTAATAAAAGGAGACCGTAACCTTTATATATCGATTAATCAGAGTAAATAATTCATACATCTTATTTATGTACAATCTTAGTTAAAATACTGATCCATATTCATGTATCAACATGTAAGCACAGGAAGTAAAAAAAACACATGAACTCATCGAATATCTTCATCAGTTCCCTCATCTAAATCAATCATGTTGTACCTTCCATACTTTGTAACATGGTCAGGAGTGTCACATCTTCCATCACCGCCAAGTTCAACACTTCTACCACTTTGTAAAATATCCCTAATATAATATGGTTGTAATTAAACCAAAGATGCCCAATAGCTTGGGGGACAAAGTACTTCTGGTGGTTCATGTAAGTACTCAATTTCCCCTCAAATTACACCGATTAAATGTTTGATTTTTTCTTATATAATTGACCGAGTATCAGGATGTCGTAGGTACCCTGTCGAAAAATAATATAAACTGGAGTCAAAAGTCGGTAATATAAAAAATAGTCTATTGAATATCCTTCTCCTTCGGCGTTCCTGCTGTGATTGTCTCTAGATTTCAACTGACCTATAAGGAGTCACTAGCAGAATACTATTTGAGTATATACTGTCGGCAAGGATGAAACAGTTGTTTGGAAAATCTAGCTGTAATCCAGGTCCAATGGGCTTAATTTGTTGATATGCAAAGGCGTCATTATTATGTATTAGAAATCCCCCATGAATGTAACATATATTTTTTTTCGTTGTCTATTATAATCTACAAAGAAAATCATAATAATAGTACTAAAACAGAAACTTACAACCAAGGCTCTGTGTTGAAGACCGTACTTTGACCTATTATGGTTTGAAATACAAATTGTAACTTGGATGGAGAGTTGTCTAATTGGCACTCATACCACATCTTCTTTCATCTATGTGTATATAATAGGCCAGGCATTTTGTCCATTGTTTGAGTACCTTTCTGTGCATGTACATGTGCAATAGAATATTATATATACCTTAATATGTTATAAGCTTGTCATTGAGGTGAATTAAGTTAGCATAATACAAAGATTTTATACCTCTAATTCCCCAGTTTTAAAATGCTGTAACTTGCTTTATAATGCTTGAAAATTTATAAAGTGGTATATATGGGTAGCTAACAGATTACTCTTTGAAATTAATACAATGTTAGTATTATACAACAATTATGTAATCAATTATAATGTTAAATGTGTCTAAAAAAATTACAAGAAATTTCCACTTTCAATTGAAATTAGCTTCTTCATGGATACCCCGAGAGGGTTGATTTTATTATATGTTGTTTCTAATGCCATTATCTACAAAAGGTTATCTCAGATTTCGTATAGAATGTATAGATCAAATTTTACACCTAATCAAACATTATCTACTTTTATGTGGTAAGGATGTTTACACTAATCACAGATTCATGAGAGAATGGAATACGATAGCGATAATTTAAGACACCCTTTTGAAGCTCCTGCTGTGTTTATTAAGATTTCGTTAACATTTCCTGTATAGTTATAGAGATGATAGAGCTAAATTCATTCAAGTGAACTGACCAAGATTTTGCAATAAATTGCATAATAACTTGATTACATAATGATTGCATATCAAAAATATTGCATTCATTTAAAAGATTAATCTTTTATCTATCTATATCTACCTCTTTTATCCCCAAGGGTGACTGGGGAATAGAAGTATGGTCACCATTGGTCTTCCTCCGACCGGCGGTAAAACCCTCGTCAAAGTGGGGCGTCCGTTTGGCTGTGCGGGATGTACAAATTTGCAGCCACGTCCGGTCAGAATGGGGACGTTAAATCCGATGCCTCGTGTAAAGAGAGTGCCACGCTATTTGCACGTTAAGAACCCTTGCAACAACTCTTTGAGGGGTCCGTAGGTGACCTGTTGCAAGGCTAAATTTCTGTCCCTATCCAATATACCCTCATTTCCCGTGGCAGTCTAAATTTCTCCGACCTTAGT
The DNA here is from genome assembly GCF_021869535.1 of Mytilus californianus. Taxonomy (NCBI): domain Eukaryota; kingdom Metazoa; phylum Mollusca; class Bivalvia; order Mytilida; family Mytilidae; genus Mytilus; species Mytilus californianus. The sequence continues at coordinate 1,101,188 of NW_026262707.1, forward strand.
CCCTTAATCTATTACAGAACCTACCTATTGTATTTATTGTGAACTTGTTCTCGTCCTGAATATGCATGAAATATTTGCCACTGGACGTTAAGCAACCAACAATCAATCAATCTAATAGTATACAGATTTTCGCTTTCTAAAGCGAATGATTAACAAAACAAGCAACGTATGTTTCATAAATAATACATATTTGGTGGCTTACACTTACTTTTCTAGTTCGATTTTCACGTAGAAGTGAAAATAATTTTCGCTGCAAAGTTCTTTCCATTCTGCAAACTGCAAACATCTGTATGACGGCGATCGTCTACTGATTGGTTAATCCGCAAAAGGAGGCGGGGTCCACAAGCCGACAATCTCGTCAAGAAAAACAACAGCTATTGCAACTGTTTGCCATAATAATTAAAGCACACACATACAATATTCGTGTTTAGATAAATAAATTACATCATATGAATACCCGTTTTAAGTTAACAGGCATGTATGTAATTTGATTTCATACAGTTTCGTCGATAGACGCAGCCTCCGCCATTAATGAATATATGAATACATAATGAGGTCCTTACGGGGTTATCTGCCCCTGACAAAATCTTATCTAAATCGCCTTAACATCGCTGCGTCTGGATGTTAAGCAATCAACTATCGACAATCAATATTCTCAATAAAAAGTGCATACACATGTACTAGTAGTTGCAAGTATCAGTCTGTAACTGCAAGTGCAAGACGATTGAATGATAAACGCAATGTATTATGATGTTAAAACAAACTTAAATTATAAAATTTGGAAATATTAACTTGTATGCGCTGATGCACTATTCTGGAATTACATTCTTCCACTTCTTCTTCTGACCCAAGTAGTGACAGCTATTTTCACTGGCATTTGGAAATAACGTCGCTTTGAATACTTTGAAACAATGAAACATTATTAATAGTAGTGTTATTGATTTACATATTGAAGCTCTCAAGAATTATCTTTTCAACTCAAATAAGCCAAACAAGGTTATCAAAATTGACCACAGTAATAACAATACAATTTCACAACACTCTAATTAAACCAAAAGTACAGACAATCTATTCGCTGCACACCCAATACTGTCACTCTTGAACTTAAAAGAAATCGTTGTCTGATTCACTATCACAATCTGAAAAGTCTCTCTCTTCGTAAGAATTTGGCAAACCATTTGCTGTAGGCCTGAATTTTATCTTTTACAATTTGGTGCATATCTTCTCTTTATCATTTCTTTGACGTATCAGTCTTCATGAGGCCAGGCATGCTTTGAGCATTTTGAGAGAGAGAAAGATAGGACACTTGGGCAAACAACATTTAAAGAAGATGTTGTCATTTATCCTATCTTGAAAGGTGTTCGACTTCAGCTATTTTTAGTATTTGTTTTGAATACCAATGTTTTAAGTGCATCGCTGGAAGACCAAACAGTTGAAAATGGCTGTAGACATCGATCCCTTCTTTCTGTGTGATACATTTGATTGAAAACGTCTACAGCCTGTTCAACGTATGTAAAAATAATCGTTGACCATCATCATTTCTGAAATAAAATGCTTAAAACGCCCGATAAACAAATAAGTTACCTATTAAATCCAAAGTAATCCAACCGTCGCTGCAAATTGGAAAAGATCGGTCTAATTTTCGAACGGAAGCGACAAAATCACCGAGCGCTTTAAAAACTGAAAGCGTCGTCGAAAAGCTTTAACCTGTAAAAATGGCTCGATATATCTCCTGTTCACAATAAAGTCACAGAACAAAAACTCATTAAAAGAGAAATATTGATCTGTGCTTTTTTTTTTCTTTTCAAAAAGCTAGGTCACACTTGCCGCTAGAGTAGCCGGGTCCACAAGCGGAAGATGCTGGGGGAAATCTCTGGGCCCTTGGCCCTAAAGACAACCCTGGGAATGATGGTTTCGACAAAGGACTTGACTTGTAGCGTCTTTCACTTGATTGATTGATTGATTGTTGGTTGCTTAACGTCCAGTTGCAAATATTTCATGCATATTCCAGACGAGAACAAGTTAACAATAAATACAATAGGTAGGTCCTGTAATAGAGGCCGTCCGGGATGAAGGTCGGGGAAATTTTGACTGCCACGGGAAAATGAGGGTATATTGGATAGGGACAGAAATTTTGCCTTGCAACAGGCCACCTACGGACCCCTCAAAGAGTTGTTGCAAAGGTTCTTAACGTGCAAAGAACGTGACCCTCTCTTTACACGAGGCATCGGATTTAACGTCCCCATTCTGACCGGACGTGACTGCGAACTTGTACATCCCGCACAGCCAATTAATCACTAGAAGTATTAGACAAAGGATACGTTACATTGTGGTGAGGTTGGTCATAAAAAGCAGAATTGCTAGCACTAAAGAAAGGATGAGGTGGAGGTTGAGTTGCAGGGTTAAAGAAGGCTGGCGTGTTTGGACCAGATATGGAAATTGTGATGAGAGATTAAAGGTGCTTAGTGTGTTAAGATGTGGGGTAGACAGGATGCCTGGAGGTGGAGGGTTAGAAGAGTCTAGTGTGTAAGGTTGCTTGGATGATTGAGTCGCAGTGTTAGACAAGACTTGTGTTTTAGAATGTGGGAGAGGTTGAGATTGGGGTTTAGAAGAAACTTGTGTGTGTTAGGGTGTAGGGGAAGCTGGAGGGTAAGAAGGGACGTAAGTGTTAAGATGCAGGAGAAGTTGTGATCAAGGGTTAGAAGGGACTTTAGTGTTGTGGTCTGTTTGAGATGCTTTTACCTTAGCTGTATTTGGCCAAATTTTTAGGAATTTTTGGTCCTCAATGCTCTTCAACTTTGTACTCTATTTGGCCTTTTAAACATTTTTAGATTCGAGCGTCACTGATTAGTCTTTTTTAGACGAAACGCGCGTCTGGCGTAAATATAAAATTTTGATCCTGGTATCTATGATGAGTTTATATGTTAGTTACACTGCTATAATTGACATCTACATTTGGTACCATGCTTACATTATTAGTGGCATGCTCAACAAGCTAATCCGTTGCTGCTTCCATTACAGTCTATTTTGTATTTGATCATTCAGAATATTCATTCCAAACACCTTAATAAGGCATGTATAATTTACACTAGTACATTGTCAGCACCCTCCATGCCACAAAATGTCTGGTAAAAAAGACGTTTATCAACTTAAAAATGAAACTAATAACCGATAAAGTGTTGTTGATAAACCGTAAGCTGGTTTATTTTAATACTTTTTTCATGCTGTAATATTCAAGCAGATCCTAGTTTATTATTAGCAAGGCAGAGAAACGAAACGAGAAATTTGTAATGAAGCATTTGATTTTTAAATTCATCAGTATTAATTTGATATTGAATAAAGATTAAGGTAAAATTATCAAGTTTGCAGCCACGTCCGGTCAGAATGGGGACGTTAAATCCGATGCCTCGTGTGGAGAGAATGCCACGCTTTTTACACGTAAAGAACCCTTGCAACAACTCTTTGAGGGGTCCGTATGTGGCCTGTTGCAAGGCAAGATTTCTGTCCCTATCCAATATACACTCATTTTCCAGTGGCAGTCCAAATTTCCCCTACCATCATCCGGATTCATCATTGGAATCTGCTTAAAACAAGAACCATTCATCCCAACCAAAACATCATCTTTCAGGGTTTTGAGATTGATGTTATACAAATAAATGTAGTCCCCCAGCAAACCAAAGACATTCTTCTAGGGAACAGTTCGCAAACTGCTGTTCCGAATATAAAAAAAAACCAACTGTACAGATGACTCAACAGTCAATTCACACTACATTCCAGAATTGTTGAGAACTGTGTCCTAGTAACACGCAAACAAGTTCTTTTTTTACCAATTAACACGAGAAATCAAAGTTCAAATATATAAATACAGTCCTACATAAATTCTGTTTTTGACAATTCTACTGCGGGTAAGCTGCCACCTAGTCGACCCTGTCAGACACCTTGAACTCCATGAAGTGCGACACCTCGTTTTCCATGTCTCTGGCAATCTTTTTCATTAATTGAGCCGTCGGGATGAAAGTCGGGGAAATAAGGTATAGTGTTTTGCTTTTGAACCCCTACGGATCCCTCCAAGAGTTTTTGGGGAGTGCCAATTTCAATATTTTTCTTACCCAAATTCTTTTTTAATTTTTTTTCAAATTTTCTGTGTTCAGTGCTTTTAGGTTTTCACATTGAACTTAAACGTTTTGAAGTTCTTTTTGTGTAGCTTTTAAGCCAGGCAAAATGACATATAGGATGGTTTATTCGGTGAGGAAGTTTTTACATACAGCCTTCTTGTTTCAATCATATTGTCTTTAAATTGCAATATTGGTTACAGCCTTCTTGTCTCAATCATATTGTCTTTAAATTCTAATATGAGTTTATTGTATATGACATTCCATTTTATGTCATCCGTTGCTGAAAAATGAGTTTCTCCATTTTTCATCTGCCTCACACTAAAGTATGATAGGCCTTCCTCAGCAACTGAAGCCTTCGTCAGTTTCTCGAAGATCTGAAGGGAGCTAGCAATTATTTTTCTTTCCCTGTCTCGCCTTCTTTCTATTTGTTGTAGTGTTACTGACGTTTTCACCTCAAATTTCCATTTTGATCTCCTTTTCCTCTCTAAATAAAAAAATATAAAAGACATGCATGTTTATATTGATTGGTTGATTATGTTGGTTGCTTAACGTCCAGTGGCAAATATTTTATGCATATTCAGGACGAGAACAAATTAACAATAAAAACAATAGGTAGGTTTTGTATTAGGGGCGTCCGGGATTAAGGTCGGAGTAATTTAGACTGCCACAGGAAATGAGGGTATACTGGATAGGGACAGAAATTTAGCCTTGCAACAGGTCACCTACGGACCCCCTCAAAGAGTTGTTGCAAGAGTTCTTTACGTGCAAAGAGCGTGGCACTCTCTTTACACGAGGCATCGGATTTAACGTCCCCATTCTGACCGGGCGTGGCTGCAAATTTGTACATCCTGCACAGCCAAACGGACGCCCCACTTTAGTAAGGGTTTTACTGCCGGTCGGAGGAAGACCAATGGTGACCATACTTCTATTCCCCAGTCACCCTTGGGGGTTGCATGTTTATAAGATCTGAACAAAGCTTAAAGAGGGGCGAAAGATACCAGAGGAAGTCAAACTCATAGATCGGAAATAAACTGACAACGTCATGGCTAAAAAGTAAATAGACAAAGAGACAAATCATACTACAAAAGATAACTAATAACTACGTAGTGAATAGGATGTATTCGGACGGATGTGGGGATATTCGGACATATAACAACAAGTGTAAAGTGTAAATTGACTTATTAATTGTTTTCATTACTTTATCTTGTTGATACCAATTATGGACAGGGTAAATAATTGATGTCTTCTTGCCAAGCAATACGGCAAAACCAGTCATGTCTTGAAGATTGAGTTTGAACAGCGGTATACTACTGTTGCCTTTATTGGTCAGTTCTGTTGTTATTGTTTTGTTAGGGTTTCAGCTGTTGCATTTGGCAACTATGTCTGGATACAAATAAGTATAGAAAATAAATAATGTGAAATTTTATAGAAACACGTGGATCTTACAGCTTAAAATGATATCCATTCGTTTGATGTGTTTGTGCTTTTGATTTTGTCGTTTGATTAGGGACGTTCCGTTTTTAATTTTTCTCGGATATTAGTATTTTTGTGATTTTACATATTTTCATTTACGGTTCTTTATTCTTTAAACAAAAATGTATTTTTTATGATTTACAATTATTGAATTAATTACTGTAAAAAATCTTTTTATTCATCAACATAGTTGTTACTCTTCGTTTTTACATAATTATATTATAACATTTCTTCATTTACTTGTCGAGGAACATTTAAATTCATCTTGTTATCGATTTATTGTTTGAATTGATTTTGAACATCGCATACTGGACATTTGCGTAATAAGAACAAGAAAATGTCGTACATCACATAAAAAATATCGTGAGGGTCAGGGAATAATATTGTATATAAAATATGTACAAAGTAGAATCTTTATTGAAGAACGAAGTAATGGAATAGTTTGACAACTTTCTCATTTCCATATTGCTGTTGTGCTAATGGTCTTTTCAGCGAAGCGTTATTTAATAATTTGACGATTTCCTGGGTGTACCTAACTTTATAAATATGCTGCCAGACTAAACAAATTACAACTTTATTTAATATGTGTGCTTTCCCTTGAAACTAAACTCATCATAGATACCAGGATCAAATTTTGTATTTACACCAGTCGCGCGTTTCGTCTACAAAAGACTCATCAGTGACGCTCGAATCCAAAAAATTTAAAAAGGCCAAATAGTGATGATATTTTTTAAGGTAAACATATCCTAGAATGAAGTTTTGTATCCTTGCAACTGGTGATTCCTCTCCTCTAAAGTTGCTGCAGCTACCTCTGCCCTGTTGGGTCCAACTTCTTGATTGGCCTCTCTACCTGTTCTAGGCTCCCTTCCCTTTGCCCTTCTGGTGTTGCCACGTCCACTTCCTCTACCCCTCGCCCTTCTTGCATTGATAGGTGTTAGTTCTTCACTGTCTGTAATTTCATGTCTCTTATCATGCTCATATGGAGACTTAGATCTAGACCTTGAGCTATTTGAGTCCTGAAATGGTGCATTTAAAAAGAACAAAAACCTAAAAAAAAAAAAAACAAACAGGCCCTTGAAAATTCTGCTTCTTTGTTACCAAGATGGTTAAAATAAAACCAGAAATTACCTCAAAATAGTTTGAATGTGATGATACATAATGTAAAAATGTTAATATGAATGAAACAATTAATAAGACAACCAGAGTTATTAAAAACAAGGTTGCCCTCTGCCATCTCAACTTTCTTTCTTCAGCCTTTTCATGGTCATTCTCTGCAATAAATAATCGAACAAGAAGTGTAGCATGATTCTTGTTATTACATTTGTATTTTATATCTTCTAAAGTGTTCATATCAATTGTTTCTGTCATCAACTAAAGAAATTGAAGCAAAATAGATTTTTGATGGGTTTCAAACTCACTGTTTGTTACGGTTCCACTAAATTGAAAATCCCGAAATGTTTATAATGTCTGTGTCTGTTTCCATATTTGTTTTATTGATAAATAATTAAATATGAAACAACTTTACCGTTAATTATACTACATTTTACAGTAAATTTGACCACTTTTTTTGATAATTGTCTTATATGTAACCTTAAATCGACCATATTTTATAGAAAATTGATTAAATGTAACAGCAAACCTGCCACTGCTTTATTGTCATTTTACTACATTTTACAGTAAGTTTGACTGGTCGTGTCTTTAATTTCTGAATGCCTTCTTTATAGTTTAGGAATCCACATATACCTTAATGAAGCTATACTTAAATTTCTTAATTAGAGTTAATCAACTGATAGGTATGGTGTTGTTTGGTATCAACTTGAGCATGATAGGATTTCTAGGCACTTTGACTTGGACAGAAGTTGTTATGTCTAAAGAAAGCATTTTGGTCATAGGACATAAATGAAAGGTAGGATTGAGCTATTGTCAACAAGCAATATAACAAACACCTCACAGATACCATGAAATATATTATTGTAAATCTTATAAAATTGTATAGTTATTTCCCTTTAAAAATTAGTAATACTAGTAACATCTAATGCATGAACAAAATATCTTATTGCAGAAATGGCGTCTTCAACATCATTTTACTGTTAAAGTTTCAAATATACATTTGCTTAATGTAACAACAGAATCAAAAACTCAAAAAATATATGTTTTCCTTGTAACAATATATAGCAGTTAACAGATTAAGTTATTAAGAAATTTACAGTTACATTGCTTCTGATATTTTGAAATGCCTTTTCAATATCTGGATGAGGAACTTTTAAGAAATTTTGATTTAGCAACAATGTTTCTGGTTTCATTATATTTGTATTATCCTATGAGACACCATTACCAATTCTGTCAGAATTTTATCATTAGGGGATACTTCTTTCATAATATTTTCCCTCAGAGATAAAAGCCCAAAATTTGCATCATTGAAGTCAACAGTGATATTTTCTTCTTCTTTTACTGTAACGGTACTTTGTGACAAGCATATAAAATCAATATTAGATATACATGATTTTGCTTGTTTTGCATCATTAAAAGATGCTAGTCTATGTTTAATCTACCAACATTGCCTGAGAGGGTTTTTGAACATTTGTGTGCACTGCATGATGACGCTTTCTGATGTTCCTGGAGGTTTCGGAGGCTATTTTGGAGTTGAATTGTTTATTTAAGCTTATTGATCTCGTTTTCCTGTTTGATTATATATGCTTAATCTTCTGTGTTTACGATGTTAGTTTTTGTTGATCACTGTTCTGTTCTGTACATGTATTTTCCTCCGTTATATATATCGGAGCACTCCCACTTGGGATATATGGGTTTAAAATATTTACACAGATATTTATACAGTATGGTGGAGTGCTTAATTTTACAAACTTTATATACAGGTAAGACTGTGAATTTTAAAAACAAGTGTTTAAAATTAATTTACATCATTTATAATTCTACCTAGGTTAAAATTTTAATGAGACAATGGGGGTGTTCTACCATATGTTAAATAAGTTAAAAGGATTAAAAATATGAAAGAAAAAAAAGGATAAAATCTCTATAAGCTACAATGTTTCTGTTCGGGGAGTCAACATGGTGCTGGACATCAGTCTTCTTGGGGAGTAATCTTTTTAATTATTTCGTCCGTTCTCTTTTCCATCCTGCTAGCGACCCTTTCTGAATCTCTGTTGGTCAGATTATCCATGTCACATGGAGACCTAACTGTTGTGGTATTTCACTATATGCCTAATTTTTAATATAAGACGGGAGAAAACTCCAATTTAATGTTAGCGTACCCTTTCAACCAAAATTCATATATTACGACATGTCGCAACTTACAATTTAGTAAACATATGTTATCGATTATTTCCAACATAAATTATAACATTACAAAATTCATTAATATTAAAATAGCCATGTCTAATTTTCCATAGCACACGTTCACTTGTTATGCCACCAAACGCTTGTATATCTGTATTCTTTAAATCTGGAAAGTATTTAAAAAACGAATCACTTAATATCAAAGTGCTTCTGCACTAAGCTTTGCTTCTTAAAACGAGTTTAAAGTATTAGGAAACAATTAACAATAAGACATCATTTTGCCACAATAAGCTTTTCATTCAAATCATAACGGTGATAAATTTATATGCAGAACTTTTCTATTACCTTGAAATTAAATTAAATCTGATGGTACACCACACTTGAAAGGTAGCTTGTAAATAGAGATATGCTTATACAATTTGAAATAATTTTCGACTGTTGGTTTATTATTGATACTAAAACACACCGCGAAATCGCGGGCATTTAGAGCGTAGTTGATAGTATGTAAACTGTTGTAGGATGAATTTTTGTGAAAGATTTTATAACTGGAGAATTTCGGGAAAGCAAGGACGTATAACTAACATATATACGTCTTTGCTTTGAGGCAGGAAAATATTTTTTAGTCCTCTCCCTTATTTCCGAAGTCGTTAGTTTTTGTTTTCTGTTAATTTCAATTACTGTCGCGTTTTCTGTATACTCATGATGAACATACATAATTGTATACTGTTCTTAAAATTACACAGAATTTTCATAAGTACTCAGGACCCGACAATCCAAGTTTTCACGTTTATCTGCATGTATACTATGATTATACTACTATAATATATAGAGACTATCCTATAGTATATCAGTGACTGCCGCGGATAATGAACTTGGAATTGATAGTAAATAGCAAATTCATTTTATTTATAGTCCTAAACGAGTAATACCCCCATTGATTTTCCCCTATTAGTCTTTGTTAAAGTTGCATTTTTCAAAAAATTGTGCAGAATATATGTGTTTTGAATAAAAAATACTTAGCATAAGTAAAGTTTTATCCTGTCCAGTACTATAGAAAAAATTTATACAACCATGATTTCAATGCATACAGCCCCCAAGGGTGACTGGGGAATAGAAATATGGTCACCATTGGTCTTCCTCCGACCGGCAGTAAAACCCTTGCAAAAGTGGGGCGTCCGTTTGGCTGTGCGGGATGTACAAATTTGCAGCCACGTCCGGTCAGAATGGGGACGTTAAATCCGATGCCTCGTGTAAAGAGAGTGCCACGCTCTTTGCACGTTAAGAACTCTTGCAACAACTCTTTAAGGGGTCCGTAGGTGACCTGTTGCAAGGCTAAATTTCTGTCCCTATCCAATATACCCTCATTTCCCGTGGCAGTCTAAATTTCTCCGACCTTAACCTCGGACGCCCCTATTACAGAACCTACCTATGTATTTATTGTTAATTTGTTCTCGTCCTGAATATGCATGAAATATTTGCCACTGGACGTTAAGCAACCATCAATCAATCAATGATACGGATCCTGATGCTACACTATCTTTTGTTTCATCGGAAACAATGTCCAGTCTTCCTTCATTACGATGGAAAAACTCAGGTACAGTCTTATGACCATGTGTTGCCTTGAGATGTGCTATATCTGATAAGGTCACAGTTGGTCTATGTTTGAGCGACCTCTCCATGCCGATATAGTCGCGTAAACCCAATTAGTGTATAATTTGTGTAATATTCCAGATTTTCGATCATTTATTGTCATTTAGTGTTAGCCATTCGTGTATTCTACTTTCAGCAGCAGAAACGACAAAATTATTTTGTAAGAAATATGTGTCACGTGGCATTTGGGTGCAAAGAAAATTTTAGATTTGAAAACGTGACACCATTCGCTTCTCTCTCGACATGTTATACAATTTCTCTCATAAAGATGAATAAGTGAGTTCATTGTTCGAGAAGGAAAATGTCGTTTTCCCAGTGTATTATATGTCAAATCTTAAAGAGAGAACGGTGTCGAGGTCATAACCTTCTGTCTAACAATGCTCTCTGAACACGAGACGAAGTGTCCCGTTTCTCAATATGGAACTCTCCTGCAAGCTAAATTTTCTTTCTTTTTATTTTCGTGACTTGAAACATGTAAACAGAACATTTGGTTTTACATTACGGTCATTTTATTTTAATTTGTTTAAAATTCGAGATTATGTGTCATCATGTGCACTAATTAAGAAGATAAACAATGATATGACTTATAAAACGTAAACGTTTCACACAGCTAACGTGATGGAAACAGGCAATACAAACGCTCGTGAGATATCGTAGAATGCAATCAAAGAAATACCCTTGGTATGAATGGAAAATGTTTTTACATTTCATAAATGGAGACAAAAAATGAGTAAAAGAATAAGTATTAACTTGCAATAACTGTCAAACGTTTTGGGCTAATGAATCAGCATGGGACATATTATCACTGGTTCAGTGTCAATCTTATTCAGTAACACATCATTACTGGTTCATTGTCAAAATTATTCATTAACATATCATTACTGGTTCAGTGTTAAACTTATTCGGTAACATATCATTACTGGTTCAGTGTTAAACTTATTCGGTAACATATCATTACTGATTCAGAGTCGAACTTATTCGGTAACATATCATTACTGGTTCAGTGTCAAACTTATTCAATAACATATCATTACTGCTTCAGTGTCAAATTTATTCAGTAACATATCATTACTGGTTCAGTGTCAAACTTATTCAGTAACATATCATTACTGGTTCAGTGTCAAACTTATTCAGTAACATATCACTGGTTCAGTGTCAAACTTATTCAGTAACATATCATAACTGGTTCAGTGTCAAACTTATTCAGTAACATATCATTACTGGTTCAGTGTCAAACTTATTCAGTAACATATCATAACTGGTTCAGTGTCAAAATTATTCAGTAACATATAACTGGTTCAGTGTAAATAGTATTCAGTAACATATAACCGGTTCAGTGTCAAAATTATTCAGTAACACATCATTACTCGTTTAGTGTCAAACTTATTCAGTAACATTTCATTACTGGTTCAGTGTTTAACTTATTAACATATCATTACTGATTCAGTGTCAAACTTATTCAGTAACATATCATTACTGGTTCAGTGTCAAACTTATTCAGTAATATGTCATTACTGGTTTAGTGTCAAACTTATTCAGTAACATATCATTACTGGTTCAGAGTCAAACTTATTCAGTAACATATCATTACTGGTTCAGTGTCAAACTTATTCAGTAACATGTCATTACTGGTTCATTGTTAAAATTATTCTGTAACATATCATTACTGGTTCAGAGTCAAACTTATTCAGTAACATTTGATGTCTTTAAACCGATTGTGTCACATTATAATTCCTAATATAAAAAGATTCGTCTACTCTTCATGCACATTTTCCTTTGTGCAGAATTTTTATATTTTAGTAAGTTGTCTACTAGATTCCAAAGCATTTTAAACTCTTGTCTTGCACAAATATTGACATATTTTTCTTTTGTTCTTTTGCAAGATCTGTACATTCTACCACAGAATCAAGGAAGTTCTAATTCTTATCTTTTACATTATAAATTTGGCTCAGATTTTTGAATTGCAATTCTTCGTTAGTGTGAAAGTATATATGGGGATATGACTTGTCTTATCCCTCTAGAGATTGCATCTCTTAAATCTTATTGCAGACCTAGTAATAATTTCTGATTTTGTTTACCATTACTTTACTCTGTTCCGACAATGAAAACTGAGTATTACACAATATTGTCATACCTTTTGAAACTAATTCTCTCAACAATCTGAAATCAGGTCTCTTTAGTTTTGATAACACCGGCCTGCGTTAATGTTCGAGATAGAAAGTATCGTATCTGTAATACATTTTTGTTTTAACTCGATGTCTTCCAAGGAAGCTCCTAGATGGAGAATCCGAAACTGCAGCACCATCCTCAATGCGTCCTTCTGCTCGGAGTTGAGGGAATGGACGCCCATTCCAAAACCGAGGTAAACATTGCTGAAGGAGCTCTGTCACTCCCTCATCTGGTTTATCCCCCTGGAAGCAATGGAGGTGGAAGTATTGAACGGGATCAATTGCCATGCCCTTTATGACCTTCAAAACCTCACGGTGAGCCCGGGTGTGAACCTGGTCCAGTCGGTCGACTCGAACGTGCAAAACAATGGATGACTTGTGCATTTGAGAAATAATTAACAATATACCACATATTGATAAAATGCTTTCCCCTTGAAAAAACAGTGCAACGGAAATGGGTCATCTAGATTTAAACCACAAAATATTGATGTCATTACTTCACAAAACAGGAAATGTACAGGTCTATTCTAAAAATAAAAAAAAAATAAAAAACTAATTAAACCATAAACAAAGATGAAATTTATAAAACATTTACCTAATTTTGTAGACAGGAGAAACCAAGATAAATGATTTTCTGATATCTACATGTATTTATGAATTCCCTTCTATATTTCCAGTAAATGATTTTAGAATCAGGGTTTCAAACAGTAGACAAAGGTGTAAATTGTACATTTTCAATCTTCTAACTCGTGTCTAATAAAAAGCTAAAAATACTTGATTAAGTAAAACATAGAAAAAAATACCTGACATTCTTTGCATTGCAAGGAAATGTAAGCATTTTTTACCTGCAATAGAAAAAGACATATCAATTTAATTCAAGTGCAGATTTTGAGTCATTCTATTAATTTGTTATGCATAAATGTAACAGTGTGTTTTGATCTGTAACATAATGCCATTATGATGCATCTTTAAACATTCTAACACATCTAACAGAACTAATACTATGACGGAACTATACATTATGCAGCAAATGATCAACAGTGATTGCATTTTTTAAGAGATGAAATCCAAATATCTGTGAGAGTATAATTGCTGTTTTCATACATAAGACATCTTTGCATGGTTTATTTCAGCCCTTCAACTCATTGTTGAAGGCTGTACAGTGACTTGTTATAGTTTATATGGTTGTATTTTGAATTCTGATGGATAGTTGACTCATTGGGTATCATATCAGCTATCTTCTTATTTCTTTAATAAAAGTAATCTGTCATGATCGGTACCAAATACGAAAATGTGCAATGAATTCGACAAACAATATTGATGATACCATGCTATCATTGTGCGATAAAGACCATAAGATACCATGATTTCTTTTACTCTTTATAAGATGAACATCTGGTGTGGTTGGGGTTTCCCTTGGGGGAGATGTATCTTTAGATAACGTGAGTGGTTCCTCTGATGTTAGTATTTCCTCGGGTGTTGGTATTTCAATTAGTGTTGGTGTATCAAATGTCCCTTCTACTACTAATGCTACAACACATCCAGATGGGCCTTTATTTACATTTAGTTTCAAATGTAGCTTTCCTCCTCTCTTCCTTCTCTATGGCAGTGGATATTTTTGTTTTCTCTTCGGAGATGTTGGTCCCAATTCCTTTCTTACAGAGGTGTCCTTCCTCCAGTGGTAGCATTTCTTTAGTCTTGCTGTACAAAGCATGTTCCCTACAATGCTGTACAAACAGTTTTCATACGCCCGTCAAATTTTTGACGGGACGTATTATGTTATACAAATGTCCGGCGTCCGTCTGTCTGTCCGGCGTAAACATGTCGCACCGTAACTTGAGAATGACTTATCCAAATTTCATGAAACTTAACATAGTTGTTTCTTATGATGGTCAAAAGATCTGTATACTTTTTGGTGAAAATAAGATTAAAACTTTTTGAGTTACGGGACTTAGTAACTAAAACAGGTGTGTGTTTTTTTTCACATGTCGCGCCGTATCTCAAAAACAATTTATGATTATTGCTTAAAAGTTTACACACTTCTTAGTTATATTGATCTTAAGATCTGTATACTTTTTGGTGATGATTCAAAATTTTATTTTAGAGATATTGAGTATTTTGTTAAAAAAGGGGGAGGGGTTTTTCACATGTCACGCCGTATATCAAAAACAGTTTATGATTATTGCTTAAAATTTTGCACACTTCTTAGTTATATTAATCTAAAGATCTGTATACATTTTGGTTTTGATTCAAAATTTTATTTTTGAGATATTGATTTTTTTTTTTTTTAAAGGGGGGGTTTTCACATATCGCGCCGTATCTCAAAAACGATTTATGATTATTGCTTAAAATTTTACACACTTCTTAGTTATATTAATCTAAAGATCTGTATACTTTTTGGTTTGATTCAAAATTTTATTTTAGATTGATTGAGTTTTTTGTAAAAAAAAAGGGGGGTTTCGCATGTCACGCCATATGTCAGAAACTATTTATGCTTATTGCATAAAAATTCACACACAAGACGAAGGGCGTATCATGCGCTTATGGCGCAGCTGTTTATTGTCTGTTCTGAAGATATCTTGGTACAGTATCATATTTCCTGCACATCTCCAGGCTTTTGACATTATATTCTATGTACCTTGAATATAAAATAAATAAAAAGGTTTCGTACTCTCTAAACAATTTACGGAAGATGAATTACAAATAAATGCATTGTACTTGATATGAATCATGATCTATGCATAGATTAAAAGACAAATGCCAAATACGTCTAATTCATCAAAATGTCTTAGTCAAAGATTTTATATCAATATGTTCATTCTGATTTCTTTTCTTGTCTTGTCTTCTGATTTGACAATATATAAAGAAGACTTTAAGATCATTTTTAGGTTGCATGAAGGCTGATGCCAGCATAATAGGAGATGCTTAATGCTCTGTTAACAAACCAGATATCCCACATTTAGGGTTCATACAATTCCATATTGATACACTCTTGTCCACATGCCATATGTTTACGACTATACTGTAAGCTTCCAATCGACAAAATACTTTGGTAAATTACTTTATATTTTATTGAATTTTCTTAAAGAAAACACTTACTCTTCATAACTCACTTTCAGGAATATTTCGACAAGAACCATCACCATTGTTGATAATGTCCTCAATTTTAATCTGTTGAAACTTCCTGTCCCATAGATAGCATTCCTGTCCATAATTTTTAGATGTTGAAACAAGTAGATTACTTGAGTAGAATTCGATGACTGGCCTGTGACCGAAAGCGTTTTTCTTATGTTTGATAACAGATGGGGAAAAAGTAACTTTTGCCAGATTTGCAGACGATAAAAATCATAAAATTGGTCGATTTAAAAGTTTTGGGTTCCAGGAATGGAGGATTCTTCCCTTTCGACTGGTCAGGAGAGAACATCTGGATTGTACCCCCGGTGCCCAAGTCAAAGAAATATATCATTTCAGAAAAACGGTGTCGATAATCGATCAAGTAGAGTGATTGCTTTAGAGACTATTATAGTACCTGCTAAACATGAAGTCGTTGTAAAATCGGGACTAACAAGAAAGGTATGAGATACTTCATTGAATATCTTTGGTGTACTTTCTCCTGAGAGAAGTTTTATGAAAAACAATGGGTTGGCGCTAGCAAGAGTTCTTGTGAATGCATCTCATGGATTAATTTATGCCAGATTATATAATGCAACCAGTACAGATATTATTTTGTACAAGGGAACGCATATGGCTTTGTTTGTTCCAGTATTGAAGATCGATGAAAATATTGAGGTAGAGTTTGTTAATGTAGACGTTTGTCACATTGATGGGAGAAAATATAAGACAGATGAAATATTGCCTCAATATATGGATAAGATGTTTTTAGATGGGAAAAAGCTTTTAACCCAAGAACATTCCGATCAATTTAAGAAGGCGTTAATGCAATACAAAGATGTATTTGCAAATCCTGATGGAAAACCTGGAAAAACTTTATTAGGAATGCATTCTATTAAATTACATGATGAAACACCAATTAAAGAACCCCCGAGAAGAGTACCATTGTTTAAAAGACAAATCTTAGCAGATGAAGTAGAGAATTTAAAGAAGAAAGGTATCATAGAGAAATCATGTAGTCCATGGTCGGCTCCCATTGTCTTGGTACAGAAGAAAGACTCATCATGGAGACTATGTGTGGATTACAGGAAAATAAATGAAAAGACCATAAAAGATGCGTATCCGATACCGAGAATGGAGGATAAACCGTCCTGTAAATCCATTTGAGTGTCTTATTTTCACCAATCGTGTACAGAAACTTACCAAATATTTCTTCCATCCAGCTAGCGGCCCTTTCTGTGACTCTTTTGGTCAGATCCTCCATGTCATCTGGAGAGTTACTGCTGTGGTAATAGCAGTCTAACACCCATGGCAAAATTTACATTTTATTCTTATCTTTATGAGGTAATTATATCTATCAGTAAGAGGGTGCTGTTGGTTTCAAATGTCACAGTATAAAACCATTATCTGTCAGTTATAATTATCTTTGCACTGCTGGAGAAGTCAAATATTTTACACGTGTGTATGAGATAAAACCAAGTACAACACACAAGCAAATCAATTATTTTATTGGACAGGTTGATATGCAATTTAATATATATATTATTGTGAAATGATAAAAAAAAAAGAACTCATTTGATATAAAATGTTACAAAAAAAGATGAATGAAAATACAGAGAGTACTTTTTTTTGCTATAAAAAATGAAAACTTAAGTCACAATTGTGGAATTAAAAAAATATATACAACTATAAAACATGAATAAACAATTCAGAATGAATGAGAGCAATTGCAATCATAAATATCAAAATATAAAAAAAAAACAAGATAATCATTACTTAAAATAGCTGAACACTGAATGTTTGAAGTTTAAATGTTTTTTCTTCCCTTAACTGTACCAGAAGCCATAATAGTGCAAAATTATTATAATAGTATAGACAGTGACTTAAAAATTAATCATGTTTAAAGTATGAGATACAAACAGTGATCTCTGTTTATCGAACAGAGCATGAATACATTGTTAAAACTCAATTCAAGGAATGTCATTTTTCTTTGGTGTAAAGGCCACTGGCTTTTGCTTTCTTCGTCGTCCTTTCTGGGGAGTCTCTGTGGACTTCCGTTTTCCTAGCGCTATTGGATCAGTTGGTACAGTAAACGTGTTCTCAGATGTTTTCCAGATTGTTTCAATATTTAAAATTTTTGATTCCTCACCTAGGTCGAATTCTATTTCACCTGCCCGTGTTTTTTTCAGGCAACCTTTAGATATGAAATCAGGCAAATCCTTGTTGTGGTAGCCGGCAGTTAAATAATAGTCAATTAAACATTGAACATTTGTAGCAAGTTTTAGAAGTGCAGAAGCAGGTGGCATCCAAAGCTGTGGATTTTTTAATTTCCCTTCTTTTTTACTGGATGGATACTTCATGGTTATCTTCCGAACTTCTTCAAACGAGAGCTGTTCTGTTTTTTCCTTCTTTGAACAGTACAGTGTTTTTACAAAATCAACATATATGGCATTATCAAATTTCACTGTTGGTGCACTGCCAATTATTTCCACATTAATGAAAGATTTTCTGAATTTTTCCTGAAGTAATACATCTAGGGTCTTTGAATGTGTAATATTATGAAATTTGGGCAAAAAATCATTTCCACCAAGGCTTAATGCAATAGCTACTTTTGCTGCAACATATTTTTCTTTCCAAGCTTTTTCAAGGATTTCTATATTTTTGGTTATATTATAGATGTCCATCAATGATCCTGCTTTTTGAAGAACAACATACACATCATTCTTGAATGTGCCATCCTGATTTCGAGGCCAGAGAAAGGATAAAGTGAACAAATGAATTACTACTGCGTCAATGTCACCAGATGTGACAATACTTGCACACTCATCTCCTTGTTCTAATTTATCAGCAAACTCAAGCAGCCAATCTAACTGAGCCATTTCTGCCTCCAGATTTTCTTTGTTTGATGTTTACCATTTTTGTTTTTGATTTTAATCCCTCTTTTTTTCCTAGAAGACATTCGACCGGTGTTGTATATCCATCTTCTTTGTAAAATTCACTGTCAATTATTAAAGTCAGGTCCATGTATAAATGTAATTCATCTAATCTACGAGCCAAGTATGTACTTATAAATGATTTGCCTTCTGCAGTTGAAACCAGTGATGCTTTATCAAATCTATTGGCAGATATCATTTCATCCACTGTTTTTAAATGAGATATGCCAACATTAGCAGAAGATGTTCTCTGTGCCCTAGTTGCTGCTTTGAAGTCATCGGGGGTAAAATGATATTTTTCCTCGCATATTACCATCCTTGAAATGTTTGGCATCTGGTTAATAGTTTTCTGAATTACATTTACAGTTCTTTACAAAATCCAGATAGTCATCCCCACTAAATACTGTTGCCTTAAACTTGACTCCAGCGAATTCCACTGTTGCTAGTTTAACCTCTGATCGCATGGAATCGGGTAAAACATTTTCTGCAATTTTAATAATACCATTGTCCTGTATTTCTTCTTGCAAATGTCCATCCAACATGCATAGTGACTTTGCCGTTAGCTGTATTATGGCTTTCTGTATACCGGTTGACTTGAGAACTTTTGGTTTGGAACAGTCTGGTTTCAAAATTGCTTGACATGCATTCATTTCTGAACTTATGCAGTCAATTTTCTTAGTCTCTCTCTTAACGGCTGTCCTCCGCTTTTGTTCAATTCGTTCTTTCTCTGATTTTGCAGTCTGCGTGTTAGCAGAAAATATTCTCTTGATTGTGACACCTTTTGAACTTTTAACTTTTTGTAGTAATTGCTTAGGACCAGTTAGATCTTGCATGGATGGAGTGTCATTTTTACTACATTGAAACAGTCCACTTGTACAAAGGTACTTTTGTATTAAATATTTCCCCACATCTACAGTATGCCTATCAAGTATTGAAATAGGAAGCTGACTTTTAGGGTTAGAATAAACATTGTAAGGTATGTCATCTTGTTTAATTGAAAGTCCATCTTGTCTAAGAATAAGGGTAGCAATTCGTGTTATATATGTTACATCTGTTTTGTTTAGTGATATACCAAGGATCTTTCTTTCATCAACCTTTTGGTCATCTTGTCCAGCATCTGACATGACGAGACTCCTTTTACTGCAATTAGATGCTTGATTTAAAGTATCTATTAGAGACATTCTTGGTAAAATTGATGACATCGTTGAACCAGAGCGGAAGCTTATAATGACATCTTTATGATCCATTTCCCGCTGGGCATCCAAAGCAATATTTACAATGCTACCCTTATGAGGAGTGGTAAAGAGCGAACATTTCATATTCTGGTAAAATGGTCCTGACACAAAATGATTGTACAATAAATTCGCACAGTAGGCAGCGTTAGATGATGCTCCATTCAAAAAAGCTAGAGGTAGAGAATTTTTAACTGCTGAAAGCAAGAGACAATACCCGTCTTCACCTCCTAGTCGTTCAGCTAAAGCTATAGCAGCAATTTCATCAAAATGATCCATCATCTCTTTGTGAAGACAAAATGTTGCATTTCCTTTACATCCTGCTTCAATAAATGCATCATAACCACTTTCAAACTCAGTTTCTGGCATTCTTCCACTTGCAAGCAGTTTACATATTCTTTTACTTTCATCACTATCTAATGTTTGTAAATATCTACACATAAAGGCAATATGAAATGCTAGTGACAACCTCTTAATGTACCGTGTTGCTTGTTCTATATGGTCATCAGAAATTAGTTTTTTCCATTCTTTATAATCATCATCTCTCATATATTTTAGTATATGAAGAATGCCAGCTTTACTGTATGCACTACATACAGTGCTTATTTTTGATTTCCGTAAGTGGAGTAATGGAAACTCAGGCAAAAATACTTTGTATTTCTTGTTTTGAGCAATAAGCTTGAGCAATATATTGCCAATCTTATTATCAGGTCCAAATAATATCTTATTGAACCGTACACAGTTTTCATCAGAGTGCTCAGATTTTGTCAGTATATCATCCAAAACTTTGCGGATGTTAACAAGATCGTCATCCCGTCCTGTAGCAGGTGGGGGGTGGCGGGTTAACAATGAAGGAGGTTTGTACTGTATGAATCCAAGATCTTCTAACAGGGATGTTTGTGCTGCTTCATTAGTTTCATCTGATGTAAGCTGTGTAGTCTGAATTATATCTGTGTTGTCACTTGAAGACTGAAGCTCATCATCCTGAGTTTCATTTAAAACATGAAAGCAATCCAGGTCGTTCTCATCGTTCAATCCTTGAATATCATGTATTTGTAGCAAATCCACTTCATCAAGTTGGTTGTCCAACAATGATCCATCCTAATAAAAAAATATAATTTGTAAATATTTGATCAACTTGTGTTGAATCTGCATACTCGTCAAATAGCAAAGGCAACTCAAACAATCACATTTTGGTTCTGTTCTTTATGCTTAGTTTATGTTATTGAAAGCAGTGTTTAGAAGATTCATGTTTTTTCTTTCTTTCTTTTTTTTTTGGCTATCAGCTCCATCTCGTTTAATGAATTTTGATTATTGCTTTGGTTTCATTTGTGTTTTTGTATTATTGAATTGATTTAAATTTATTTGAAAAGTTATGGAACATCAAAAGTATGAACCATTTATATTGACACAGTGTATGCTTTAAACATGACCTTACTAACATATACTTTAATCGTTCTAATCATTTACTGTGCTTTATTTTGTAATTCATTTGATTGTATAGCTCAAATTTTGGGCACCATGATTGGTTAATAAAATTATCATATCATAACTATATAAACATATACCTCTGAGTCCTGATCATCATCCAAGTCTCTGTCATCTATGCTGTCTATATCTGAAATTTCTGGTAAACTTTCTTCATCTGTTGCGTATGTTTCATCGTTCCCACTTACAATGTTTCCATCACATTTGTCTACACTCATTTCTTCACTGTCATCTTCATTGTTTAAGGAATCGCCAAACTGTTCAGGATTCAAAGCAAGAGGTGGTTCATAATCAATAGTATCATCAAGATCGGTTTCTTCCATTGGATTGTGTGATTTCAAGTTTAAAGAAGCAAATGATGCTTCCAAAGGCTCAACATCCGGCCCCATGGACATTTGATCATCCAGGTCTGGAGCTTCTCCTGAAATTACATGAAAGGAATCTTAAGTTTTTATTATTCCCTTTGTATTTTAATTCAAATTGGTAATGTATCAAAAACTATTTTGATACTTTATGTCTTATTCTAAATCACTGTGTTTTATACAATTATTAAGCTCATAATCAAAAGCTTTGTTCCAAAACCAGAGGTGAAAGTCTCAGAGGGGGAAAAGATATAAAATGTAGCTAAATCTTTCTAACGCAGAGTACTGTAGGGTAAAATAAAATGTTATGATAAAAGTTAATAACTACACAGTTTGAGTTGTGTTTTGGACGTCCTTCTCGGGTTAGCTGTGGATATTTTCTTTATCTGGGCCGCATTCTTAATTTTTTAATGGCACCTGTAACTCCATATGATGATTTTCTTTTTGGAGGTATTGTTTGATAATACATGTGACGTTGTTAAGCTGGACGATCCTCAATCATTAATATTGTTTATCTGTGTCCGTCAATATATGTAAGCTCCCAACAACTTATCGTGGCATTTAATCTTGTCTTTATCGGATACACGGTAACAATATGGAGGGCAGCACATCATTAGTGTCGCCTTACGTTATCAAAAAGAGAAGAAAAAAAAACTGTTCATGTAACAGTTGAAAGGCAGAGAGGAGGAAAGAGAATAAGAGGAAAATAAAATAAGGTCTAAGATCACTATTTATTTACTTATTGCATTATGAATGTGAATTACGGTCATCATGAATATAAACAAATACTAAAATTGAAAATGTCTTTTTTTGTGTTGATTTCATTTAGCCTATAGTTCTGCACTTTTCTATATAAAAAATGTGCGTATGTACTGTATGTTTTACATTTTCTCACTTGAACACACGAAACTATCTCATATGTAAAAGCAATTTCATTAGATACATGTACCTTAAATTGAATGTGAGGCAACCATAAGCACTCACACCCGATTTGCAGAGCTTACTTCACAAAAAGATGACGTGGCAGATACATGTATAAGTGAATAAGATGGACAAAAAGTTAAAAGAAAATGATAATAAGTTTTCCAAAAGTAAAACCATATGCTCAATATCGTTAAATATCTATTGACTTTCATAGAAATGGTCTATTGGCCTTAAATCTGTAAGGAAACATACAATCCAAAATCAAGGTTCTTGGACCAGGAGCGAAGAATGAAGACAATTCTTGAAACAACAGACATATCGCTAAAACGAACAACAATCGATCAATATAAAATAAACGTTGCGATCAATATCTACTCGGTGCTACCCACATATTTATAAACGTGACGCAGAAGATTTTCTCAGAAGTAGTGAAGAAGAAAAATTGGGAGGAAACGGACACGATGTAGAACAAAGTATTTAACAGGATGGACACCGTTTGTAAAACCATGAAAGGTAAACTGAATACTGTAATGCTCATTTTTTTGGTTAAGGAATTTGTTATAGACATTTTTTAAATATTTTATTGTCATATGTTGCCTTTCTTTATGTTTAGTCTCGCTTTTCACGGGAGGAGTGAAGAAGACAAATTGGGAGAAAACGGACAAGATGTAGAACAAGGTATACAACAGAGTGGACACCAGGGAAGGTAAACTGGATTCTGTAATGCTCATTTTAATGGTTAAGGTATTTGTTATAGAACTTTTTAATTGATTTAAAATCATTTATTGTCTACTGTTGCCTTTATTTATGTTTAGTCTACGATACTATGGTTTATCCTGATTTAGAGTATTTCTCGCAATTTGATTGGCTGATATTGTCCTAATAAATTTCAGCACAATATTGTATTACGTCAATAGGAATTATCTCCCTTATAGCATTGACTTGATTTGAGTTGTTTCCATTTTTTTTATTTCTGACGTGAGCAAGATGGCAGACAATTGAGGAAGACGTAATGGAACGGCTAAAAAAAATTATGATACAAAAAGGCCGGGAACACACTCCGAGAATATCTGAGGGAATCGGGACAGGACATACAATTTAAGGAATTTGTCGAAATTCGTCTCAATGAAGTTGTGGGGCAATTTTACACCAATGTCAGGAAACCAGAAGGAAACCATAACAAGATTTCTTAACTTGAAAATATCAAATATAGATTAAATATATATTTACCGTCAGACCCTTACAATAAGACATTTCATATCATAAAAGACGCAACATTCAATGAAGCAAATGTGAATTTCAAAACTCAAAAGAATGGGTCTGGGAACAACTGACTTGATAAAGTTACAGTTCCATCTTTTTGTGTACCAAATACACCATCAGGATTGTACTTGTGACGCGCAATCTTCTTTCAGAATACATTGAAGAATTGCCTTTGAATTTGATAGCCATTTTCGTGCATACATCCCTGCTTTTGTCCATCACTTGGAAAGTTATGAAGTTCGATGCCTTGTCTACAAAAACAACACTATTAAATTCATACTCCTCTGGTACCTGTTCAGTTTTCATCAATCGTCATAAAAATCTGTGAAATAGTCTGTCGTCTGGTTAAATGTTAATTCTTAAAAGCATTTCGGCGATGTCACAAACAATGCAAATGGATACTTACTGAATCTTAACAGTACATCAAATAAATCCTGTTGTAAATTTGGTCCTTGATGAACAGGTTATTTAGTGATATCCCCTTAACTTTGCAGACGCATCACATATAATTCTCGTTTTTGAAGTTGACTTGTCCGGTCTAATCACCGGAAAAATGCGGCAAATTACATTTTCCTTTAACAGTCTCCTCCTTTGCGAATATATCCTTTTTCAATGTATTTCTCTATAGTCTGTTGCAATACTCGGGTCTTTGTTTAATCTTAATTCGGCGTTTTCGTATCTACTCAATGTCATGTTTTAATTGTTCTATAGCAAAGGTCGTCCTTCCTTGGTAATTTAACGTAGATCGAATCCAAACTTTCGATTGTTTCAGGTATGTTCCGCTCCTTTCAAGGTGTTTTAGAGGCAGCTATCTGTTTGTACGAAAACGCTTTTGTTGCCGTATAAATTTATGATAGTTTTAAAATTAGGTAAAACAATAGAAACCTAGACGTAGTGTAGCCAAATTGATATAAACTATTCTAATGAAGCAGATGTCCTTTCTTTGAAGTTAAAGTCAAGTAAAGTTCAATATAGATATCACCTACTAAACAAGCTGATTGACAATACAAACCAAGACGTAGTGATGTAATAATTATACCATTAGAAAGTTGATGTCTGAGATATGCTCTTCGGAGATAAAGAGTTTTCTGGCAACTACTGGTGTCACTGAAGACATTAAATCCCCGTCTATCGTGGCAGAGAAAGTTTGTACTCCTGTGTACTTAATGTTGACAAGTGCGGTCATCCTCATTATCAAGGCATCTACCATTGTGTGGTCTTTAAGAACGTTGTCTTTCATGCTGATTTGGTAGTATCTTACTGATACCCACAGATCTAATTTCAAGGCTACAAAGTCAGTCCTTCATTGATTGTGGGTCTTTTTGGCGAATAAGATTTATTGGTTGGTTTTTGTTCAACCTCTCTTCCTGTGTACTTTATATCATTACTTTGGGACATTTCAATCCTAGTACCCAATCTTCCTGTTTCCTATTGGTTTTCAACATTCTTTTAATGACTTCCATCACTTCAATTCAAAACAAAGAACTATGTATTACGAATATATTCTTTTGTTCTTGTGGACTTTACAGAAACGTCGACATAAATGTATGAAGATATTATTCACCTGAACAAAAGATGATGTTTGTAATCATATTCGAAGTTGTACTAGGTCTGGTTGTGGTCTGGTCATGGACAACATTATCCTCATGGTTGGAATCTGCTGAAGATGATAGAACTGCTGATAAAGTCTCGAACTGAAATTAATAAAATACCGTGCACAAATTGGCGTTAAAGAAAACTTAAACAGCAATCCAGGCTTTTACACTACTAGTATCACAAGTGATGTCTGTATCTTTCAATGTATTGTTTTTTCTAATTGTGGAAAGTTGTCTCTGGATATCATTACCATTGCAACCCCGCTCAACCGATCGAAATTGGAAGTTCTTATCCCAATCCTCTGGCTATGTGAAGCATGTAACCCTTCTCCAACATATCTACAGGACACTATCTTGCTTAACAGAGCAGTCTTCTTTGTCTAATTTGAATACTTCCAAACACTTACAATATATCAAAACCAATAAAACACAAAAGAACATCATTTTGAACAGAAAATGCATCTTGGAATATGTTGTGATGCTAGTTGTAGATTATTGTATTATCTAATCACTAATCAACACATTGGTCGTTGTGGATTTACTAGAGCGTAATATGAAGGTCAAGATGGGGGTTCTTCATTTTATTTTTTGTTTGTCCTTTAATCAACACTTTTAGATGTTTTTGTTAGTAAATATAATTAAACATTTTTTTTTTCACGAGATTTTTTTTGTCTTAATTTCTTAATTTCTTAATTCCGAGCCCCCAAGGGTGACTGGGGAATAGAAGTATGGTCACCATTGGTCTTCCTCCGACCGGCAGTAAAACCCGTGCTAAAGTGGGGCGTCCGTTTCGCTGTGCGGGATGTACAAATTTGCAGCCACGTCCGGTCAGAATGGGGACGTTAAATCCGATGCCTCGTGTAAAGAGAGTGCCACGCTCTTTGCACGTTAAGTATCCTCGCAACAACTCTTTGAGGGGTCCGTAGGTGACCTGTTACAAGGCTAAATTTCTGTCCCTATCCAATATACCCCCATTTCCCGTGGCAGTCTAAATTTCTCCGACCATAATCCCTTAATCTATTACAGAACCTACCTATTGTATTTATTGTGAACTTGTTATCGTCCTGAATATGCATGAAATATTTGCCACTGGATGTTAAGCAACCAACAATCAATCAATCTTAATTCCGACAAATGTATTGTCTGAACAAATATATTGCCTGTTTGGCATTGATTAACACCATAGCCGTATTGTTTAACCATGCTAATTTCTACCGAATTTATTGATACATAAAACAAACAATCCGTCCATAAAGACAGTTGACACCGTGTATTTCTTTTTCTCTATTATTTTTAATTATTGAAACACCTACATCAGGTTCCATGCGTCTAGTGAGGTCCCATATCAATTGATTGGGCAGTCATGATGTGCTGCCTCTACTCCCATGCCTTCCAAATATGTACATGTTCGACAATCGTTTGATCGTATTTCACGTTCCAGCACCTGACCAGTTTCGTTCCTTATAGCCACCCCAACACCTGACATAGAGTCATACTTCCTTCCAATTTATTTCTTTTGCCACCCCATATCATACTTAATATTTATGGGTACATTTTCTGTTTCGTCATTTATGCTGAAAATATTCAGGTACAGATTTATCAATATGACGAATTAAACCTTTATAACCAAACCTATTATAAAAATATTGTCACTTATCCTAGTAGATTAAATGGTAAGACATTATCTACCTTATTACACAGGTGATTGCCAGCTCATCTACTGTTTTCAAAGATGTTGGTATCGAATAATAAAGATCTAAATATCCATCAGCAGATCTTGATGGTTGGCCACTGATTAATCTTCTCATTATTTGCGAGTTTTTTTAGGAGAGTCCTCTCTATTCTAGCCAGCCCCATTGTCATTTTGTCTTCAAAACCTATAATAATATATAATGAAAAGAAATAACCTTTAAGATCAATACGCTACAGTTCAGTTTAGTCAAAAAGTTTGTATGAGTTAAACTTTATAAAACATAAATGAAGAATGTGTTTATAGGACACAGGCATATAAATTAATAAAGGGACATAACTCATGAACAGTAACATATCCTGTGCTTGTCCTCTCCACCGTTGGTTGATGACAACGACCTTCTACTCTTAGGGGTTGGTCTTAATGGAGACCTAGACTCGTGTTTGTTTTAAGTTTTACCATGGTAAGCTGAAGCTAATGATATGATTTGATTTTTGTTGTTTTAAAGCCACTTTTTAAGCACCGCTTTTGGGCTATTTCGTGGCGGCCAGTTTTTTTTTGGTGGAGGAAGCCGGAGTGCCCGGAGAAAACAACCGACCTTCATTAGGAAAAATGACAATCCTAGTCAATTAAGATTGGAGTCGAGTGCACCCGCACGAGCGGGGTTCGAACTCACAACCTCAGAGTTGACTGGCTAGTGATTACAGTAGTAACTACTTAGACCACTCGGCCACCGAGGCCCCGCTAATGATATGGTAAATCTATAAAAACACAACAAATGCACCAGATGCAACTGACTGAATAAAGCGGAACTGGACATTTATCTAGTCAAAGGAAACCAAGATCAAATACATAAAATTCACAGCTTATCTAGACAATAAGGATGGATATATGGTTGTTAAACAATGCGTATTCAGGACATAATAATGATAAATGAATATTTACCCTGCTTCGTACTAGACAGACACGCTGATACGTGCTTGTAACGTGCTAGCTCACAAAGTAACAGTTCGCAGGAAGACATGTTACCTAACACGGACACATTAACCTGACTCAGGGCTGACCAGTCTTTGGTCTAATTATTCAACTATAGTATTCCGCAAGAAGGGCTCTAATACTTGTGGCTGGATTGGCATATATTCGTCAAAGGATTAATATTTAGAAAAAGCTTTTTGTCAATTTTCATGCTTGAACTATTAGCCTCACATCCCATGTACACCTCCGTTTGTTCACTTTGTTATCAACAAGATAATTATAGTGCTACTATGCACAATACATGTTCTCTTCTTCTTTCAAGGAACTTGCCAGTTGGTGTGATGACTAAGTATATTGTGTTTGATGCCAATTTGCTTGAACTGTTTAATAGGTCAGAGAGTGTATGACACCATGCACCGGCAAGATTAAATATGTAAATAGTTCACTAGTAAAGATATCGTATGTATGTCCTGCCTGAAAATTTTCATTCGAATGGTTTAGCCAGCATTTAGTCAATGGAAAGCCAGATGGGAAAGTATATCGTCTGCCATTCTACTCTCTGATCAATCCCATGTAAAGTTTTGAGAAAGTACAACTTAATGAACATTTCTTGCAAAAGTATGAGTTCTTTCATGAACCTTCAGAAGTACTTTATTTTTTTCAGCTGTTGGGCATGTTAGGTTTAATTACCAACCAAATTATGTTCAGGATATGAACCTAAGTGAGAGAAGTGTTGTACTTGGCGGTGATAGAAGATGTGACACTCCTGGTAATTGAGCAAAGTTTGGAAGTTATAACTTAATTGATTTAGATGAGGGAACTGTTGCAGATATTCAATAAGTTTAGGTGTATATCTACATGTATATACTTTTGAAGAACAAAGCCGACATTGCCAGATATGTATTTTTCTCAAAAAATGCAGTTCCCTCGCCATTGTAGAAAGGGTCTAACAAGTTTGGGTATGGAAACAAGACAATTGCTTTACATAAGTTGCCTGACTAAGACATTGATAATCTCTATAAACATGATTTATCTGGAACATATGCTCCTCTACCTTTGTCAAATTTGATCCATTTAACTCTTGTTCTTGTGATGCGTGTTGATAAAGAGCAAAGGGATCTTTACTTTTGAGATATTTAGATTGGCGTAGACTCCCAAAGTGAGGAATATCTGTTGTCTACGCACTGAACGTCAAAACAAGACAAGACAAGGAAATGATCTAGCAACATATAAATTATAAAATATAAGTTACGTATTACATTTGCACAAATCCTCGCCTTGTTACTAAAAATAGACCACATAGCTACAGTTTTTGCAAACATCTTAAAAACCATTCAGTTTAGCCAAATTCTGAAAAAGGGTAAAAGTATTCATCAAGATGAGATCTATGCTTGACCAAATTATTATGAAATTCTGTCGACTTTATGTCAAAAGTTATTGCTATTTTTACATTTTTTGCCATTTTTATATTGGTTCTGGTAATTTTTTACGTTCATTATGTAGTACATAAATAAGGCCGTTAAGTTTTCTCGTTTGAATTGTTTAACATTTGTCATTTTGAGCCTTTTAGAGGTGAATATGCGATATGGGGTTTGCTCATTGTTGCAGATTGTACAGTGACCTATATATATTTTTCATTTTCTGTGTCATTTGGTCACTTGTGAATAGTTATCCCATTGGCAGTCATACCATTACTTCTTTTTTAAATATTCTTTAGGGTATCCTAGAATGCACTGAATTTATTTCTACAGTTTTTTTTACCTCAACAAGAACTGTTAAATTGGATAGTTCACATGTATCTCGCATCTGGATATAAATTTCCAGTGATAATGACAGACAAGGCCATTAGTGACCAGGTGATAACGCCATTGACCAATGCTGTGTGGTATATTAGTGGAATTATGTGGACAATTTAGCAAAGAGCCAAACATTTGCCTTATGTTCAGGGAATTACTGTAAGGTACTTTATAGAAGCCTTAAAATTTACAACTTATCGACAACATATTTGTTGAATTTGGAGGTAGACTTTTTCAAAAATTGTCGGCATTCCTATGGGAACGAACTGTGCGCCTCTCCTTGTCGACCTCTTCTTATTTTCATATGAATCGGAGTTCCTTCAGGCACTTGTCAAAAACAAGAAGATCAAAGAAGCCAGATTATTTAATTCCACATTCAGATATATTGATGATGTTCTTTCCATTAACAATCCGGACTTTTCTGATTGAGTTCCATTAATATATCCCCCAGAACTAGAAATTAAAGAAACAACAGACACGGCTTCCTCCGCCTCATTTTCAGACTTGACATACACAGTCATCTCAGTACCAGAATCTATGACAAACGAGGCGATTTTATTTTTGAAATTATAAATTTCCCCCACCTTAGTAGCAATATACCTACTTCACCTGCATATGGGATATACATTTCCCAACTTATTCGATATTCAATAGCTTGCAGCTCCTACTCAAACTTGGTAAAACGTCACCAGAGCCTGAGCAGAAAGTTGATGAACCAGGGGTATGTCAAAGAACGTCTCGTCCTTTTTCTAAAAAAATCATCGGAAGGTACCAAGACCTTGTTGAAAATATTCCGTATCAACTTCACAAATATTGCATGATGGTCTTGAACAACGTGTTATATTGTTCTTTTATTTGTCTTTGTTCAATTATTAATATTACTTTTACTGTTTGGTCTGTTTTCTGTGATATACATTTGACGTGGCTCGGTACTTATACATCCCGTCAATGTGTTTGTATTACCTTTCATTTTTGCGTCTTTTTGTGTTTCTTTGGTTCATATGACGTGATTCTGTACTTTTAAAGATCCCGTCATTATGTTATTGTTCTATTATATGTCATTATGGTTTTGAAAATACTTTGAACGACAAAATTATTTTACTCGCGTAGTGGTATTAACCATATGTGGATTCTTAAAAATTCTAAAGAACTTCTGGATAATTTTAAATCTCTGTCTGTTTATGAAATTAGTTCTTACACAGCTTTTGATTTTTTTAACCCTGTATACCACCATTCCCCATGTGAAATTATAATTTAAATACTTTGAACGACAAAATTTCTTCCTGTGTGACGTTTACATTTTCTGACGTCAGACACGCGAAGCAATGAATGTGGTTTTTAATTTTTATAGATGCTTAACGATGTTGTTGCTCATTCGTTTGATGTGTTTTATCATTTGACATTTGATTAGGGACTTTCCGTTTTTAATTTTCCTCGCAGTTCAGTATTTTTGTGATTTCACTTTTTTTTGTGCTTTTTTATTAAATATTTGTTTGTTTTGAGATTGTGACACAGTGATGACTGCTGTACCCATATTGTGACTATTTTACCTATAATGTCTGTTTTGTTCACGCATCGTTGTAAATATAATGGAATTTGATGCGACTGTCATATAAGTGAGAGGTTTAGCGCTTTAAAACCAGGTTCAATCCTTCATTTTCTACATTTGAAAATGCCTGTACCAAGTCAGGAATATGACAGTTGTTGTCCATTCGTTTGATGTGTTTTATCATTTGATTTTGCAATTTGATTAGGGACTTTCCGGTTTTGAATTTTTCTCGGAGTTCAGTATTTTTGTGATTTTACTTTCAACAGTAAAAGTACATTCATTTCGTCTGTTTGTATTAACAAATAGATATGCCCATTCTTATTTCTGGATACATGTATGAATGTTGAATTACAAGAATGCATAGGTGAATGTTCACAGGTCACAAATGTACTATTGATGATGATAAATACAGTTGGAAGTGAACTAACATAATCTTTGAATTGAAGAGAAAAACTATTTTCATTATAATTCAGATAAACTGGAATGCAGTTATATTTTCAGCTAAAAATAAGATGGAACACATATGGTCTGAATGTACATATAACAGGTATTTTCTGACCAAGGTGTATGGAAATGCCTTCACGTATGGGGACATCAGTTCCCTGAAAGAGCCTAATTGGTTGACTGATGAGGTTAAAATATTCATTCTGCTAGAATACTAAAAAACATAATATCTTCTCTATAAAAACCTTATGAATTATATATATTTATAATTTTATATATAATTCAAAGATTGGATTATTTTTTTTTTTGTTAATTTTTCAAATTGAATATTGAGAATAGACATTACTCGACATGAGTTTGTTTTTTTATGCCCCATTTATGGGCATTATGTTTTCTGGTCTGTGCGTCCGTCTGTCTGTCCCGCTTCAGGTTAAAAGTTTTTGGTCGATGTAGTTTTTGATGAAGTTGAAGTCCAATCAACTTGAAACTTAGTACACATGTTCCCTATGATATGATCTTTCTAATTTTAATGCCAAATTTAGAGTTTTCACCCCATTTTCACGGTCCACTGACCATAGAAAATGATAGTGCGGATGGTGCATCCGTGTACTAGGGACACATTCTTGTTTTTATTTGTTAAGGGTGATACAAATTTTGTTGCAGAATTGTAAATTGCACTTTGATATAGTATGAAGCATGATAACCAGACAGATTCACCGACCCAACTGTCTGATTACACTGCCGGTGACGATGTGAAGTATGTAAATTGTCAGGATGATGTAAATATAAATAGTAGAAGCGAGACAGAAGTATAAATTGATTTAAATCAATATAGTAATGCAGAAAATGGGCAAGGCCTAAACCTGGTGCAAAAAAAACTAAAATTAAAATGCTAAGCAGATGGGATTAAAAGTTAGATGCAATTCCTAAAAATGCAATAATGCAGAGCTGTTAAAAAAACTTAAAAAGAAGTTAGTTAAAGATCAAGTTTACGAACCGGTGGAAGTGTTATTTGTTATAAATGAAGAAATTCAAGTCTGGGTTTATACTGAGACAATTCGAAAGTGGGAAACCCCTTCCGAGGAAAAGCCTTAGAGACAGGAGGTCGATTGTCGCAATGGATATGAGTTTTAGTAAAGAGAAGGGGGGGTTTAAGTTTTTAACCTCCAAAGAGTATTAATAGTCTTTTGCGCAGGGGAGTCGGGTCGAAGACATAGAAGAAGAAAAGAATGAAGAAAGTCAGTCACTTGCAGCTGACCAAAAAGCTGAATTGATTAAGATTAGAATATCAGAAGGGGAACAAAGAACTAAATTGAAGGTTCCGGCAAAGATTATTGTTTTAGGAACAGTTATGCACTTAACTTTTGAAAGTAGTCTTGAATGCTCAATTAAAAATCTTTTATTAAGATAAATTAAATAATACATTTGTTTGGATGATTCACCATAACATCATATTATTATGACAAAAGATGAATATAAAAAGGTTTCAATTTTCTGTCTGGACATCCCGCAATGATTTTCACAATTCTAACTTTCTCTGCGTGTTTATAGCCCGTCGACAGCAGGCCAAAGTGACATTATTTAAGTTTTATCTCTTTGTTCATCATGTAAAAACACCTGACGCAAGTCACTGTACAATAAGTGTCAATTATTATTTGTACGTCACTCAGGTAATGGAAAATAAATATGTCGTTTAATGTATGAAGAGATGCAGTTATACGGTTTATACAAACAAACAAATATTTTATTGCTAATAACAGCGCCCACAAGGAGCAGAACAATCAACATTAATAGGAATCATTCACGACTTTTCACGCGTGGCGGCGCTGCGGTTCCATAAGTGGTTACTTGAACGCTTCAATCACGTAAAACGCTTGCATCTGTATTTACAACGTAAACAATGGCATCCGATGATTACAATACCTGGTCTGGTCCAGAACTAACGTTACGTGGAGCTGAAACAAGAGACAGAAATATAGATCTTATAGAAAGGTAAACAATGTATTTAAAAAATATTGCGATTTCTTCTATTATAAGCGGAAACGCCGCTACAGTACATTGCCAAAAAGCTTTCGTCACCTACATTTTTGGGCTATATATTTCATATAAAAAGACGTTTATTGGAAGCATTTATGGTTGTATTTTTTACAAATAATGTAATGTAAAACGCTGAATTGTATATAAAGAGTATTTGTTTGTTTTGTCATAGCTCTGTCATCAGTTGTTTTTATTTTCTCCTAATGTGAACACATATACTATTTTTTACAATTTAATTTGGTTGAAATATAAATATATATAGCAAGATTGTTTATAATAGACAATAATATTTATGTTTTTCTCAGAAGAAAATGAAAATAAACAAATAATTATTCTGCTGTTGGTACCAAGTTGTATAAAATCAAATCAGAAATGTCCCTTAAATAATCTTTTGAAATGCAATTTATATGAAATATTTAGTGTGAAATACCAAGTGACAAATACATGTACCCCAAGTTAGAAAAAAACCAAAAAAAAAAAAACCCACTGAACATATAAATAGTCATGAATGTATAATTAAACTTTCTAGGATACATTTAAATGATTTTGTATAATAATAATTAAAAATAGGGGTTCTAAACAGATATTATCTGTTGGCCATGAAATGTGATACATACCATGCAGACTGGGCATGGGAAAATTAAATTTAACTTGTTATATAACATACTGGGACTATTATACTAATAGTCTATTAGTCCCAGCTATATACAAACAATTTATTACTTTTGAAAATGGGACAATTACACAAGGAAAGTATTAAATCCTCCCAATACCACTTTTAAACAAGACATGATTCTACATTTTTAAGCTTTAAATATTTTAATATGTCTCAGTTTCATCAACTTAAAAAAAAGACACTGTAAAAAAAATATAAAGGCCCTTCTCTGCAAACTTTTACATATAACATGATGGGGCCATTTTTGGAAATTTTAAAAGATATGTACATCTATTATGAAGTTTTATTTGCAATTCAAGTTCAAACAAGGAATTATTCAAGTATGGAATAATTTCAAATTCTGCAAAATTGATTAGAACATAATTATGAAAACTAACCCAACGAAATATTTTTTTACTTAGAAATGTGGTCCCTATAGTTCTACATCCTTTTTGAATACTATCTGTTCTTGGCAGATAATCTTATAAGATTCTAAATAGTTTTCTAAACTATTATACTGTAGAGAGAAAATTTTATTAATTTTTAAGAAAAAAGTAGTGTTTTATAATTTTATATACATATCATGCCCAACATTCAGCATACAAGAATTTTTCAAAATTTCATTAGTTATACCATTAAATCCACATGATATCTTGTTTTTCAAATATTTCATGGCAAGCAGAATTTAATCTATGTAATAGTACTTTAAAAAATCTTTATCTACATGTTTTAAAAAAATTCAAACCATTCCTTAGCTTGTTTAATTAAACTTTGGCTGGAACATGCATTAAATATTTGTCACTGGACATTAAGATTCCAACAATCAATCAATATATTTGAACTTGAATCATTGATTTCTTTCCGAGTCCAAAAGCAAGACATAGCATATATTAGGTATGCTGTTTTCAGCGTCATCAACAATGTATTAGTTAGTAAAGTAATGTAAAATAGTGAACCATGAAAGACAATATATTCATTTTACAGTTTTCATGATTAATCGCACAGGCACTTGTCTCAGAAATTTTTTTCCTATTTTTCCTATATACCTTAATCTAACACGTGTTATAGGAAATTTTTTTCTGAGACAAGTGCCTGTGATTCATCGCTAGCCATTCAGGCCAGGCCAGATACATTTTTTGTAAGTATAGATAATTGTTAATGTGTCAATCCTAGTCAGGAGCCTTTAATTTAGTAGTTATAGTTGGTTAATTTCTGATATATATAGATATATTTGTTTTTTAATTGTCTTATTTTATAATTTAAAATCAAGCCATTAGTTTTCTTGTTTGAATTTTCTTTCATTTTTAAATGTTGTGACCTTTGTAGCTGACTAGTACAATGTGATTTTTTCTTGACTGTATTTTATTTAATATTTTGACTTTTTTTTATCTTTTGTAGAATCAATTAGAAGAGCCAAAATTTATAAGCTTAGATTCAAAACATTCTGGAGGAGCAGATTGTGTGAAGGTATTTATCTTTTTATAGCCTCAATCTATCACAAAAATGTATTTGTGTTAAAATATACAATTACCATTAAGAGAGTTGTTTTTTTGTAAGACCAAGTAAAGGTTACAGGTCCTAATCTCATTTGGGAAAATGGTACTGTACAGTTTTATTTTAGTACTGGTGAACTCTACCGTTACAGACTCGTATGATAATAATACACCTGAAACTCCACAGATGTACGTGTATATCTTCCGAATCCAGCCACACTGATTAGATGTCGCTTTTCAATATAAATCTTTATGAAACCAGACTGGATTAAAATAAAATTTTCTTGTGTAATTTGATGAAATTTAAATTATCTCCACTTATATTCTAATTCGCCAGCTCAAACGAATATAAATTATTTAATAAATAAAACAACACATAAATAGGATAAGTGTGCCTACAGGTGTAGCAGCCTTTCGAAAGACAAAGAAAGCCAAGCAGATCTGAGCAAAGAATAATACATATATTTAGTATATCTATAAAAATTAAATTCCCAAACTTTTAGACACTGTCAGTTTTTCTTTAACATTTTCTCTTACATAGCCATCTTTTGCTTTGTCTGAAGCCCATCTACCATGCTTCTTAAATAATCTATCATGAATGCCAGCTGATGCAGCTGCAGTAGCTCCACCTGATCTCAAGCTATGTAATCCAAATTTTGACTTATCTAAACCGATAGATTCCAGAGCTGATAATATAATTTCTCTAACTCTAGTATATGACAAAGGTTTAAGACCTCTCAGTCTATAAGATCTAGATTTATTACATAAATACATGGATCTAAATATATAATCTGAAGATGATGCATCTATATTGGATAATAACACATATTTCTTCAACATACTAACAGGGCATGTTTGTGTATCTGTTCTAGCAATTAAAACTTGTGTGCCTTCTCTATAACGATCAGTTTTGCTTTTCTGTATGAGCAAAGAGACATGTGTATCAGCAAATTTTAAATCAGATCTTTTTAAATTTACCATTTCAGAAAATCTTAAAAACCCTGCGTAACTAATAAGACACATACAACAAATTCTAATTTCTATAAGATTGTTACATTCTTTACCATATTTATTAACAATTTTCTTTAAAATATCTGGCGTAATTGGTTCTTTTTTATTTACAATAATATGTCCAATCTTTCTATGAGCTCCTTCTTTAACCGATATACACAACTGTGAATTACACGGATTAGAAAAGCCAGCTAGTTTGTGAGCCCAGCTTGTTGAATAATATGCTTCTTCAACCTTAGCATACGAGTTAAATGCCTTTGATATGTGTATTAAGTACAATGAAACATAAAAATCTGAAGCTGGTAAAGGTTTAACATAAGAATAGTTATTACACCACTTACAGAAATTGTTAAATGCATAAGAGTATTTTCTTTTTGTATTCTCGGATTTCGAATGGAGACAGAACTCAGGTAGGCAGTTAGATAAAGATGACAAATCTTGGTCAACTGGCTTAGGCAAGGATTTCCAGACTCCACATGAAAAAATATCTGAAAAACGTGCATATCAAATAGAAATATAATCTACTATACTACTACTAGCTTACAATATATTTAAATGACCTTGCCAGATTTATTTTTCACACTGGCCATGTCAGGTGAGACCTTGCTTAATTAATTTGGCCTTGTCATCAGCATATGACCTTGCCATTAGATTGGCCTTGTCTTTACCATACGACCTTGCTCAACAGCCTTGTCGTCAATTCTTACATGAACTGAGCGTTCAATCTAATAGCTAAAACACTAGAAACGAATTCAGAAGATCCCAACAAGGACTTATTATTCATACCATGAATAAAAATGTTCTGATTTGGTTGAAATTTTAAAACATCAGTTACATAGGGTTCCAAATGCGAACCTTTTTTAAAAATCATTGTCCAATATGACAAGGAAGGCCACTTTGGAACTATCAAAGTGCCTCTAGCCTTACATAAAATCAAATGTTTGATTGCTCTACAGACAACGGAAATTGGAGGAACAATCCAATTTACTTCATTTTTCGAATTTTGCGTGAACGCATCAACTGCTTCAACACCTGGATTCCAGAATTTGGAATTAAATCTTGGTAATTTTTTATTCAAATTACTCCCAAACCTGTCCACAGTATGCGGACCCCACATATTATCTTCTAATTTAAAAAAATTCTTTATTTGTTCCCCAGTCTTTTATATCAATCATTTTAGAAATATAATCAGCTTTTGTATTCTTAGACCTCGGGATCCAAACAACATCTAAAGTAATATTCAATTCAGAACACAACTTAAAAATATTAATAGCTATCTCTTGTAAATGTACTTTTGCACTTCCTTTCTGAACAATGGAAACACAGTTATTATTATCTGTATGCCATTTAACACATTTATTTCTTAAACGGTTCTTAAACGACACCAAAGCCAACAAAATAGCTTGAAGTTCTCTCCATGTAGAACTCTTTAGGGACTCTTGTAAAGTCCACATCTGATGAAAAATATTAGAGTCAATATCTATCGAGTAAGCACCAGCAGCTACGTTACTAGCATCAGAATATACAAGCACGTGAGGAAAAGAATAATCTCCTAAATGTTTTCTGTTCAGTCTTTTAATGTTATTCAGCCAAAATGTGAGCTTATTAAATACACAATCAGGACATTCCAATATAATGAATATTAACTTTAAATCCCACTTTACTCTGTATTCAATTGCCCAGTGTAAATAACGGGTCATTAAACTTGTTATGTTACCCATGACTGGACACATAGAAATTACCTTTCCCGTTACCTGAGCCAATTTACGTGCTGTGAAAGTAGGAAAGTTATTCAAAATATCAACCAATGATGTAAGTGTATTATCAATCCGTCTATCTGATATACTAATTGAAAAATCAGACGAATCCCAAACTAAACCTAACCACTCTAAACATTGTACTGGCTCAAAAATATATTTATCCATGTTAATTAAAAACCCTGCTTCTAACAAGGAGGTTTTCACGAAAGATGAACATTCGGAAGCTTCTTGTTTATTTTTACCCATTCCAAGTCCATCATCTAAGTAAAGTACGCCATTTTCTCGCCAATATTTTACGATTGGTCGTAGACATTTTGTGAATAGATATGGAGCAGATGATAGACC
The DNA here is from genome assembly GCF_021869535.1 of Mytilus californianus. Taxonomy (NCBI): domain Eukaryota; kingdom Metazoa; phylum Mollusca; class Bivalvia; order Mytilida; family Mytilidae; genus Mytilus; species Mytilus californianus. The sequence continues at coordinate 1,140,551 of NW_026262707.1, forward strand.
AAAGGCTAACACTGTAAAACAGTAAAATTTATCGTTCCAGCAAAATCCTAAATATGTTTGTTGTTTAGTACATACGTCATAATGAAAATATCCAGACTTAAGATCAAATTTAAATTGATAGCAATCTTTTGTGAAATAATTTAAAGCCACTTTCCAGTCCTCAAATTTTATTCTTTCTTTTTTAATAAAAACATTCAGTTCACTTAAATCTAAAATCAGACGTTTTTTGCCCGAACTTTGAACTGCAACACTTAGCGGATTTACAACAAACGGTTGAAATGGAGTTTCAATAACACATCCGATATTCAGTAATTCTGAAATTGCTTCATTTACAAATTTAGAATGGACATTTGCAGATTTGTTATTCTTAAATGACATAGATGTAGGAGTATGCAACAATGGAATAACGTAACCATGTTTGATAGTATTGATAACAAATTCATTTGCACCTATATGTTTCCAGAATTGTATATGCTTGCGTAAACTATATTTTACCCCTTTTTCAACAGATGAAATATCAATATTATCAAAATATTTAGCATGTGACAAAACAGTTCAAACTGTCCGTAAAGATTGCTTTCATCTAAAAAAGTAGTATTAAAATACTTATCATTAACTCTGTTGCCTTGATGTCCCTGGGACAGCTGGTTTTGTACTGAAAAGGGGGCACTGAGTTCGCCAGTGACCAAGCTGGTTGCAGTTGTAACAGATGTCATGAGATGAGGGTTCCCTCCGTCTGCTGGTCCGAAACGGCGGCTGTTGATAATTGTTTTGTCGAACATTATGTTGATTGGGCATTGGAGCAGGAGGAGCAGAAACAGTAGCTGTAACGGTTCTATAAGGATGAGGTCTTTTCTTTTCCTTGATACTCCTAATGGCACGGCTTTCTGCAGAACGAATACGTTTCTCATCTTCTGAGTCGGAGGCAAGGTCGTCACTCTCATATTCACGGACGGTTTTCCAGCCTGCGGGAGATTTGTCTGCAATGCGGATGATTTTATTACGCTTCTTAACTTTGAGTATAGCACCAGATACCAATTTAAGACATGCTGCATCTTCATCAGGAATACGCTTCTGAAGCTTAACAAGGTCGGCCATAATTTCACAATTGAAATTGAACTGTATCTGGTTACCCTCACCTTTAAGTTTAACTGACACTTCTTGCTTGAGTTTGGAAGCAAAGTTCTCATTGCCAACGGCCAAGTCTTTGTGAAGAGTAGCGATCTTCCCGTCAAGATAGGTTTTAAACAGCGAGAATGTATCCACCAAGTCGTTATTACCAGTATGATGTGCAGAACTACCATCAGGCAACGAATGTACACTAGGACCAGGCAAAGATTCATGGTCACAATCTATAAGTTTCTCGGAGTCAGACATACCATAATAACGAACTGCTGCTACGTTAACTATAGGCAAACTTCGAATAACTTTATTTTCTCAAACGAACCCCTCAAGTAATAATTAATCATGCTTTTCACGAATCTCATGAGCGCATATACCCGTAAAAACCGCATTGCGGGTATATGCCATCCAATCAAATAGAACATAAACACACACCATGTGCTTGATGTAAACACACACACGTGTTTATAGTAAACAATCACTTGACCGTAACTACGTCATGTGACCAATACCTTTAATAAATATATTAGTTTACTCACTAAACAACATGACTAATTTGTTAACATTTTCTTTACAGAAGCCAGCAGAAGTCAAGAGAAATAAAAAGAATGGAACAAAAGAAAAATTGAAAAAGAACAGCGAAATGACAAAATTAAATAAAATTTTTGCATTTCGTATTGTTGTTATCTTGTGTATTGTTGACCAAGACAGCAAAGAAAACCATCGAAAAGCTGTTCAGACAGAAAATGACAGATGCTACACATGATCAAACAAAAGATAAAAAACACTTCTAAGAACAAATTTGTTCAATGCTGGACCAAATGAAATGCATGAGGATATTTATAATCTGAAAAAAATTAATACCTCTATATAAGCAGAGACATATAATACAATGTATTATATGTCTCTGATATAAGTGAAACAAATTATGCGGTATGGGCTTTGTTCATTGTTGAAGGCTTTACGGTGACCTATAGTTGTAATTATTTCTGTGTCATTTGGTCTCTTGTGGAGATTTATCTCATTGGCAATCATACCACATCTTCTTTTTCATATGTGTTCAGTGCAAAATACCAAAAAATGGACTATTCAATAAAATTGATATCTAAGATAGGAATTATTGGGGTTTGTCAATGAGACATCAACCCGACAAAAATAGTCAAGATATATGTAGATTAAGCCGGCATCAACAGCATGCAGACAAATGTAAACGGAGATGTGGGGTAAAGATCAGTATGACGGCAGTTGTTTTCTCAAATGTGGATCCAGGATTTTGAATCTAGTCCATAATGGGACGGACAGACAGACAGAAGGACAGACAGGGGTAAAATAATATGCCCCCCAACTTTCAGTTGCAGGGGCATAAAAAGGGGTCATCAGGCCCAAAACTAGACAAAGTTTTGAGAGTAATAAAAAAATCTGGATTAACCATAAATGTAGCTCCATAAGGGCCATAAAGGAGAGCCAGGCACCCAACCCCTAAATCTGTCTCTGATATTAAACATTGTTTATGTTTCTGAATATTTTATAAAAAGACTTGAAAGATCATGTTCGAAAACATTTTTATAATGATATTTCGTATAACATTTAAATGATTCTTTTAATGATTTTTTGAGAATATGAAGATTATTCAAACATTTTGTTAAAAAAATATTTTATGAACTTTTTCAAAACATTTTATCCTGCAGAAATGAATTTTTATATGTTTTAAAAATGTTTCAGGGATATTTGATTAACAAACACATTCAGATCATTTATAAGACATTTTACAAACTTTGTCGTCAAAATTCAGTAACATTTTAATGATGTTTTAAAAGTATCATGAAAATGATTTGAAAATATTTTCAACGCCATACATTTTAGCACGATTTTGATATTTTTCTACAATATTTTTCTACAATATTTTTCAAACATTTTTCTATTTTTTTTTTGTGCTAACTGGGAAAGCAGTGGTGAAACAGCACCACATTAGAACAAATAATAAAATCAATTGCATGTAAATCCATTTCATCTTTTATGCATATTTATTTACAATGTATTTTTATGAAATTAGAAAGAACACAGCAAACACAGATAATTCTGGAACCAAGTTGAATTAGAAGTTTCCACGTGGAATTACATGTTTCAGATTTTTTATTCCCCTGCCACAGCGGAGGAGGGGCATTAAGTTTTACTCTTGTGTAACTTTTAGACAATACAAGGACTATTTTAATGTGAATTCGGTTGGACGACACTTTTCTATCACAAACTACTTTCTTCTGATCTAGATGGAATTTCCCTTTCAGAAAAGTGTGTGTTAATATAAGGAACTGTCTTGGCTAGTAAATAAATCCTGTTCCATAATTCCACTATTTGCAATTTGTTGTCACCTTTGTCAATTTTTTTTTACATCTGGTTATGACAGAAGTATTGATCCTCGCACGTGCAGCCACTTTGATTTTAACCATGAATTCATTTCAAACATAAAGATGTATCCCATCCATCACTTCATGGTTGGGTAAAAAGTCTGTTATCCATGATGGCTTCTGAAATATTAAAACAGGAAAACACAAAGCATCATGTTATTTAATAAACTGCAGGATCTGAAATTTTTCTGATCATTCATAAAGGACAAGCGTTTAATGCGGGGATGTGTGTGATGTTTTTTTCTCACAAAAATACTCTTGATTTCCAACTTTGAAGAATTAAAAAAAATTGTTCTGACAGCTTTTGCCATAAGTTTAATGTAAAGTCCTTAGAAAATTCTGACTTTATTGCGACAAACAAATAGAAAAATTATGCTCATGTGTACCATGGTTTTTTTTAGAATGCAATATAGGGATTGTCATATTTCCCAATACATGTAGTTCTCTTACTTTCATGCATTGTTTTGTCAGGGAAATATATTTCACTTGCTATAATTAAGTGCACAACATAATTATTATTTCTTATTTACAATGCAAACAAAGGTAAAAGGGTGAAAAAATGTGAAGACTAGGAAAAAACTTACAAAGTGTGAGGGTATATTTGAAGAATAAAATACATCACTGTGTCATCCCCCTATTTTAATAAATAATAACCTGTCAAATTATTCGGCTGTTTAATCGATAAAAAATAAAACTAATAGGTTAAATACTGTACTAAATATAAGAAAAATATAAATACATAATAACCTAATCCTGTTGTTATATAATCTCCTGGCATGACATGGTTATCAGCTGGTTATGACAAACTTGGTCGAATATTTTCCGCCGGGTTTCCCTAGATATTTTTGATGGGTGGATCAAATCTTTTGATGCCTTCTCTCTATTTCAAAAGAATTTCATGGTGTTTTGGGAATCTGTGGTCCCCCTTCAGAATAATTGCAGCCGGGGACACAACAATTTTGAAGCTTAGTTTGGTGAAATTAGCGAGTGTCGATTGTGGTTACTAATGTAATCATGTGCAACGTAATGCGATTCAAGCGTCCAAATGATTAAAACGTTTCCGACAACCACTTATGGAACACCAGCGACGTCTACAGGAAGAAATATTACGAATGATCCCTATTTCATACTAATACTTACAAGTGATTCAATATGATTAAGACACAATGTTATAGAATATATTTATTGAGACAATCAGAAGAATACAACAAGAACAGTAGTAAGTCATTGACATTACTACAACTATTTATCATTTAAGGAAACTTTCCTATGAGAGGATAAATTTTCCAATAATTCTCCTAGTTTCATGCAAAGAGTATTACCAATAGTCTAGCGTTGTGGCTTTTCCAACGGTTAGGATGAGGTTTATTAATCAATGCCATACTGATCTTAATATACTATAATTGCGGTTAGGATAGAACTGCATGAAAGGACTGATTATTTATGTTTATGTCATTTCATAAATGATATATAAATGTAAGAGATGGCACACGATTCTACCACAATTCGGCTTTTTAGCTCACCTGGCCTAAAAGGGCCAAGTGAGCTTTTCTCATCACTTGGCGTCCGTCGTCGTCGTCCGTTAACTTTTAGAAAATCTTCCAAATGCCAAAAGCTTGTCTTTATATCACCTTGTTTTTACGATGAGGGTCTTGCTCAAAGCAAGTTCTGTCCACCCTTAGACGTTGCCCCCATTTGTTTGGGATTATGTTTTTCAATTATAGTTCGTTTTTTGTGTTGTTTGTCGTTTTGTGTCTTATCTGATCCCAGGGTATGTCTTTTGTTAACTAATTGCCCATTTTATCAGATGTAGTCTTCTTAACCATCTCAATTAAGACGACTGCTTGTGGTCTGGAAAATTCTGCAGCCTGACTCCTGTCAATAGGGCCAATTTCCCCAACTTCACTTGTTACTTTTACATTTGTGGCTGAAGTAATAATTATTATGTTGTAAATGTAATTGCGGATCATAAGGGTGCACTTTTCTTTAATTGTTGACAATTGACTAATATCATGGCACTGGTATGTTCTGCAAATCCCATTGTAGTTTGAAGACTTTTTCTGGATATATAAAGGCAACAGTAGTATACAGCTGTTAAAAAGTCATAAATCGATTGAGAGAAACAAATCCGGGTTACTAACTAAAACCAAGGGAAACACATCAACTATAAGAGGAAAACAACGAAACAACAGAAAACTGAAGTGCAACGAAAAACAAACAACAATGCAACATACATAGAAACGAACTGTTGGATAACAACTGCCATATTTCTGACTTGGTACAGGACATTTAAAAACAAAAATGGTGGGTTGAACCTGTTTTTTGTGGCCAGCCAAACCTCCGCGCATTATGCCAATGTTAGATATACCGCTTAAATGACAACATAACATAACGGGAATACATATAAATAAATGCAAGAACAACAAAAACAGAGAAATTCATAAATAAATAATACAATAGTACATTTCGACATGTTAACCACAAAATAACAAGGTATGTGTTAGTTGAACCAATAGGTTCTGCCCGTTACTTAATTGGCACAATGTATGGAGTATAAGAAGACTTCTCTCAGCCTGGCAATTGAGAAGAATATTCAAAACTAAAACTAAAATTTAATTTCTGGTGCAGAGCCTGCCTCAAATCATGCCTTGAATGTTGAATAAAGCTGTTTTAAATTATTTTAGTTTTTAGCGACTAAATGTATGGCTGCTGCATGTTGAAGTTGATATATATAAATTTGACTGTATGCAAATTTAAATGCATTGCAAATAAAATCGTGTGAGTGAGAACATGCTTCACTGTACTCTCCACTGCCAGAAGAAAGAGCAAACTGACAACAGTGGTCTGGCACTTTCGTTTCAAGTGATATATGCATCTGAAATGAAAAATCGTTTTTCATCAAATAAATATATCGAACTTAAACAATTTAGTTTTCTCATTTTGGTCTGACATTTGCTATTCATGACCTTTTATCGCTGTATATGCGGTATGGGTTTTGCTTATTGAAGACCACCTTCCTATACTGAATACTGTAACGGTCTATTGGTGCACTTCTTTTTCGGTTCTGCAGCATGTAATTCTCCTTTTCAGCTTCCCAGGCTCTAGTGAAGTGAACATATATACGTATGTTTTGTCAATTTTTCTACGCTCAAGTCATGTCGTCTGCATGCTCGTATCCATCTTTCACACTTTAATCTATTGCGTAATTGTTTGGCTTTCTTTTAAACCCGTACACGCAATGCTTGTGTACCATCGTTCATCTAAAATGTTTTTGTTTACACTGGTTACAATGGCGGATTTGGAAATTCTGCTCGCCTTTTGGTACAGTCACTATATATTTCGAAATTCCAAAGTTACGTACTTCCATTACGACTAAACACCTTACAATGTACAAGAGCTCATTTAATTGTTTGTCTTTCAGTAGTGGACGAAAGACTTAACCTTATTTGATGTGTTTTGCTGTGCCGTGAATCTAATAACAGCATTATCTACTATCACGCCGGGTATTCTAGTAGATTTTCATGCTGATATCCGTCTGAGATCACCAAAAAAAAATCGTTCTTCCTGATCTGTCTGATTTTGTATAAATAATTCTGTTTAATTCGGCCATATGTGTTGTAATAAGAGTAAAGATGAGCTTCATAAAATTTTTTGTTTGTCATTTGAACAGGATTTCTAATAACTTTCTGCTTAGACTTGCAAATTAAATCGTTTGGTTGTAGAGCCTCAGCACTGTCTTAGTGATCTCTGTTCATAGCCATTATAAGCAATATTTATGATGACTTTCATCTGAGCGCCACACAATCTAATAACAGCAAGTTGCATCATGATTTGGTGTTAGTAATTATAATTAGTTTTCAATTCCAGCTATCATCACCACTTTTTGGGAGATAGCTGAATTGCTTGACGGGACACTTGATCTACAACAACTCATAAAGTAGCACCATTCATGGGTTGTATACTTTTCTGACAGGAATTGCTGTCAGCCAAGAAGAGAATGGGCTAACGATAACGCCACAAGGATAAACATTCATACTGCCAAGCTGAAAGAAACACAAAAAATAAATAAAAAGCTACAAAATAATTGAAATAGAAATAATAACAGAAATTTTTATTGACTTAGTTTAAAGTTCTAATCTAATTCCATTCAACAGTACTACGATACTGATATAAACAGGTATACAGGTCAAATTAATGATTTGTTTGGTAAACAGTATTAAGGGTAGTCCTTCATTTCAGGATGTTCTCCTGTTTTTTCTGTATTTTTTTTGTTAAATATTATCTGTTTAAGACCAACCTTTTGTATTTATTGTTAACTTGCTCTCGTCTTGGACATGCATGAACTATTTGCCACTGGACGTTAAGCAACCAACAATCAATCAGAATTTGCCATATGAGAAGAGTTTGTTCTGATTGTCAAAAATACAAATTTAAGCTTGTCTAGCTCAATATCAATCTTAACCATGCCACGACAACAGTTACTAATTCATCTGTTGGACAGTTGTTATGCGTTGAACATGTTGATTCTACGAACTATCTGCACAATCTTTAAGTTTAAATTTAAAGCTATGAAAACTCGCTCAAGTATTTCTTAGCATTCGAGTCATCATACAGCATTGCCTCCATAATTTCGAGTTGCTCCTCATTCTCTTTTCACTTTTGTTCAAGTTTACATTATTCGTTTAGTTTAATAGATTATCTTGTGGAGCATTTACATTATCAGTTTGTTATAAGATGTTTCGGTATGCTGAGGTCTTCCTGATGTTTTTGTCGTGTAAAGACAGTGCTTCTTATCTAGGAGTTCAGAACTATATGGTACACCTTTTATTTTTTTTGTTTTTGTAGCTTTGGACAATTAATTGTGTAAAAAATATTCTAAAGACTGCCCCAACCTTTCGCTTATTGTGCTGCCGTCTGCTTCTCTTGGTTAGTTTACTATCATGTTTTCAGTCTATTTGTTTTGGTTTTTTTTTGCTAATTTGTCAAAATCGTCAGACCTCCAAGGCAAAGATTCTGGGCAGATTGCTTTTTAACTTCAGTTCCACTGTTTTTCCATGAATTATTAACTTCAGGCTTTAATGGAACATCGTCTAATTTTGACTCTTAACATATCAATCGCGACCTTTTTCTGTTCTGTGATGAAAAAGTAAAGTGTTCTATACCTCGGACCAAGCAAGGAAGCAGGTGTATGTTGTGTTGATGCAGTTTCAATACAATACGCTGTTTTTGAGCATTTTTTACCAGTTGTTAACAAACAAACAACATACATGACCGGAAGTTTGAAATTAAACTCCGCGGTTAATATTTTCCTTTCGAGTCTTTTGGGTCTTTTTATAAGCAATCTAATGAAACCTGTTCAGAAAAAAAGGTGGTGTTCCTTTATAAATGAAAGTTAGTTAAGAACAATCAACTGTGTGACCACTTTTCTGTTCCTGACGGCATGCAGAAACTGGAAAACGTTTACCTATGTAAAAGTGTACAAAGTCTACAAATTAGTGGTAGAAATGTTATTATTACAGCTTCAACAGGAAAAGCTGCAACTGATCGGAATGACAAAATAGGAATTCCATTCGCTTATACCTCAGATTTTCTAGAATTTTGGATGGAAGATATGACATTGACGAAATTGTAAAGTTAATGATTCGGAGTGAAGTTCACGAAACACAAACACTAAATATCATCAACACTGACACACGAATTACAGCTGAAATTACAATGATAAGTAGTATAACATTTACACAATTAGAATTTGTATTTCTGCACCCGAGACTTGCGACAACTACCTACAGATGGGTGCGGTCCTAACCTGTACACAAGTTAACTTAAAGCAGTCCTTACGACTGCTCTATAGGTTAACTTGGGAAAATTTTAGCAGACCTGTAAGTTAACTTTATCCCTAGCAGACCAGACCTCATGTCTGCCTTTATATGACTGCTGCAGACCAGACCTAAGGACACGTTTGCTAGAGCAGACCTGTTCCCGGAACAGGTCAGCTCGACCAGACCAGACCTGTGGACAGGTCTGCTTGACTAGACCAGACCAGACCTGTAGACAGGTCTGCTTGACCAGACCAGACCTGTCCATCTGCTCGACCAAACCAGACCCGTGAACAGGTCTGCCTGACCGAACCAGACCAGACCTGTGGACAAGTTTGGTATTAAACAGAGCAGTCCTGTCGGTCATGGGGAAAGGTCTGCTTTTTAATCGGTCCTATGGGTATTCTTTACCACGTTGATACAAACAATAAAAGCAGTCGTGTTTACAAGTTAACTTTGGATCATGTTAACTTTATCTTGAAAGCAGACCAGATCAAAGTTAACTTGGGACCAAGTTAACTTTATCTTAGAGGAACAGACCAGAACAAAGTTAACTTTGGATCATGGTTACTTTATCATGGACCAAACCAAAGTTAACTTTTATAAGAACAGGTCTGGTTTTACTGTTGATAGCAGACCTGGTCATAAGTTAACTTTCATGTAGGACTGCTTCGTCCAAAGTTAACTTCAATTCTGGACATGGAACTTTTCGGGCAATCAATAAACAGTCCTAGGACCAAGTCTGCTTTTTAAGTTAACATAAATTCTGTTCTAGGACCGGTCACAGCAGTCATAAAACCGGTCCTAAGTTAACTTTAACCAGTCATAAAGTCTGTTTATCAAGTTAACTAGCTGTACAGGTTAGAACTGCACCCATCTGTACTTCAATCTACATACACCCAACCTTTATCAACATTAATCTGTATTACCATCATCAAACCTTTCAGTAGTGTGCGTCTTCTTGAGATACACATCAACTGCACCTTATGTTCAGATCACTTCAATCTACAAACACCCAAACTTGAGATACACAGCAACCGTACATCAAGTGCAAATCACTTCAATTCCGAAAGACTTACTGTAACAGAGGTCGTCCAATATATACTTCACGCAATAATGCACTGGCTACAGATGCATGGAAATGTAATAATAATAAAAAAAATATTGTTACATTGGAGAACTAATTGCCGGAATACATTTTTGGGTATTAAGGAACCGATTAATTACGAATGTAACAATAATATTTGTCTCTCCGGTTACATTGCGTTACATTAAAGACTGCAATGTATTCTAGATTATATCAAACTTAAACCTTCTATAGTTTTGTTGCTTTATTCTTCAAAATGTACTAGATAATATAAGTAATAATGATAATAATAATACTATTCAACAAATAGTGTTTTGATGTTCTTAAAGAAACTAAAATTGAGAATGGAAATAGGGAGTGTGTCATAGAGAAACCAACCCGACCACAGTGGGATTTCCAGTGAACGAAAACAAAAGAAAATATACTCTTCTTATGATAGAGTCGAGAAATCAATAATGAAACAATGCCAGTGACGATAGTGATCAAAAGTTATTTCTAATTAATAATTATTCATTTAAAAGAAATTATTGTTAAACTGTGTTATTAGAAATATACGTGCAAATACACGATGTTTTATGTTCAGTATTTATCGAAATAACTGTTCTGGAAGCTTGCGAATCTGAAATTTAAAAACTGCCAATCTTTGCTGCATATTGATTAAAACAAATGAAAAAAATCATGTGCATACAAAATCGGAAGATCATTGGGTGACCAATTTTCTGAATGTTCCAAAATGTACTTATCATGTTACAATTTCCCAAAGTATGCTTATTTATTCACATCAAGGTATCGAGCACACCGGTCTGCTCTTGTCAGATGTGCATTCAATAGACAACACTTGTCTTTTCGTGAATATAAACATATCAAAGTCTTTCTGTGTAGGTTAAAAAATAAAGATAACTGTTTCTGTTAAGTAGGTATTTTTCTACTCATTTGTATACAATATTAAGAAAAGGTCTCGATTTTTGTACAAGAATTTGCGGTCTTCTCGATCTATTCACATTCAATGTTTACATCGAGATAAGGTCTGTTTGATTTTGCTTAGTAACTTAATTTAAAAAGTGCCAATATTTGCTGCATATCAATCGATTCCTTTTGATTGTTTTCCCTTTTTTTTTGCTGATCTAGCTGTATATCTATACGTAAATTAGCATGTTCCAGAGAGGTATGCACACAATTAAAAAAATAAAACTTTAATATTGTAGCAACCTACCTGTCTACCCTCTTTGTAGTTTTCTTGTACGAAATCGGAAAGTAAGCGTTTTCGGAATTGAAAAGCAAGCGTTACCATCAATTTAATGGGAAAGCAACCGTTCTGAATATACACCGTGCTCTTAAATGTACAAATTAGGATTGGGTGTTTGATGAGTGAAAAACCTCACTGACCAATTACCTTCACCTTTTATACTTATGGGAGACATTAATGCCCACAATCCCTTGTGGGGAAGCAAGTATCATAATGCCAAAGGTAAGATCATTGAAGACTTTGTGTCTCAAGAAGGATTATGCATTTTTTATAATGGATCTAATACTTATCTCCACCCTGGAAACGGGCCTTTTTCTGCTATTGATATCACTATTTGCGATCCGTCTCTTCTTCTGGATTATTCATGGCGTGTCCATGATGATCTATGTGGAAGTGATCACTTTCCAATAATACTTGAACATCTTTTTACTTCTGCTCAACAGAGAGTTCCACGTTGAAAACTGGATAAGGCGGACTGGCCCTTGTTTGAGAATCTCTGTCAAGCGGAGCTTCAGTCAAATATGTTTGAGACTGTTCAAGATCCCATTTTAACTTTTAACACAGTTTTAATGTCAAATGCTGACAGAACAATTCCTTAGACCTCGGCAGTCCGAAACATCCCAGCAAACCATGGTTTGATGAGGCTTTTGATCAAGCCATAGATGACCGTAAAAAATCTGAAAGGCGGTTCAATCAACATTTTTCGCGCTAAGGCACGGCGGAATTGCAGGCAAGCACGACGGAAGTCTTGGAAAAAAATTGTCTCGAGGATAACATTTCGCACTCCGATGACAAAAGTATAGAACATGATACAAAAGATAAAAGGTAAAAATTCTAAAGCCACGGTAAAACATTTGAAAGATGGCAATAATTTATTAACATCTGAAAAAGATATTGCCAACAAGCTTGGTGAAACTTTTGCGAAATCTTCTTCTAACAACTACAGGGAAGATTTTAAAAAAGTTAAAAAAACAAAAAGAAAAAATGAAATTGAACTTTAAATCGAAAAATGGTGAAAATTATAATGAACTCTTTTCTCTGGAAGAACTTAAAACATCTCTTTAAAAAGCCCATGATACAGCTTGTGGGCCTGATAATATTCACTATCAACTCTTAAAACACTTTCCAGATTCCTCGTTGGAAGCTCTTTTGCATCTCATGAATAACATCTGGGAATATGGTGATTTACCATCAATTTGGAAGCTTGCAACCGTCGTGCCTATTCCAAAACCAAGTAAAGATCACACGGATCCTATTAATTATCGACCAATTGCTCTTACCAGTTGTGTCTGTAAAACACTAGACCGGATGGTCAATGATCGCCTTGTTTGGTTCCTGGAATCAAATGGGCTATTAGCCAATATCCAGTGTGGATTCCGACAGTGTCGCAGTACTCTTGATAATCTTGTTCGATTCGAATCATTTGTCCGTAATGGTTTTGCGAAAAATGAACATGTGGTGTCGGTCTTTTTCGATCTAGAAAAGGCCTATGACACTACATGGAAGTATGGTATTTTAAAAGATCTTTTTGATAAGTGGTTGAAAGGGAATATGCCAAATTTTATTTCGAATTTTCTGTCTAACAGACAATTTAATGTTAGTGTAAATTCAACCATGTCTGATCTGTATGATCAAGAGATGGGTGTCCCTCAGGGGAGTATTTTATCTGTTACATTATTTAGTATTAAAATTAACAGCCTTGTTGAAGTTTTGAAAAGTAATATTGAAGGTTCATTGTATGTTGATGATTTTTTAATATGTTACAGAGGCAAAAATATGAATAACATTGAACGACAATTACAATTATGTCTTGGAAGAATTGAAAAATGGGCCTCGGAAAATGATTTTAAATTTTCTACTTCAAAAACGGTTGGGATGCATTTTTGTAACAAAAGGAAATTGCATCTTTATCCAGAACTCACCGTGTACGGAAACCCAATTAAAATGGTTGATGAAACCAAATTTCTTGGAGTAGTTTTCGATAAAAAGTTAACCTTTCTACCCCATATCAAAATGTTAAAATCGAGATGTTTAAAAGCATTAGATATTTTAAAAGTTGTCGGCAGCACTGACTGGGGTGCTGATCGCAACGTCTTACTTAATTTATATAGACCTATAGTTAGATCTAAACTAGATTACGGTTCAATAGTGTATGGCTCTGCACGGAAGTCCTACATACAGATTCTCGATGCTGTGCATCACCAGGGTCTGGGTTTGTGTCTTGGCGCATTTAAAACCTCACCAGTTGAGAGTCTGTATGTAGAGGCTGATGAGCACTCAATCTCCAACAGACGTTTGAAGCTTGGACTTCAATACGCTGTCAAGCTAAAAGCATATCCAGAAAATCCTGCCTACAGCTGTGTTTTTAATCCCATTTATGATGATATATTTACAAAACATGAAAATAAAATTCCTCCATAAGCATTCGTTTAAAACCACATTTAACCACTTTTGATTTAAAATCTGTTGCACAAGTTGAAACTTGCAAATGCCATCCATGGGAACTTCCAAAACCGAAAATGATATTTGATCTCCGTAAATACAAAAAAAACGGAAACAAACCCTCTTTTAATTCAACAACATTTTGCTGAAATTAAGACAATTTATTCAGATTTTTTAAGTGTTTATACAGATGGATCGAAGGATGGTAACCGAGTTGCATCTGCTGCTGTCTTTGGAGACAGAGCTGCGACTCTCCGTTTGTCATCTGCCGCATCCATATTTACTGCTGAAGCAAAGGCAATAATTTTGGCTTTTAAATTTATTGCTACATCAGACAAATCCAAATTTATTATATGTTCTGATTCACTTTCATGCTTACAAGCTATACAACATACTAAAATTAATAACCCGATAATTCTCAAGATTTTATATGTAATGAGGAATTTAAAAAAATTCTTCATTAAGAATTAATTTTTCTATGGGTTCCGAGTCACATTGGAATCCATGGAAACACGGTTGTGGACCAGGAAGCAAAAAATGCCCTGGATGATCCCTTATCTAACTGTAATATACCATATACCGATTTTAGATCTAATATTAGAGAATATGTTTTTAATATATTGGAAAATGAATGGAGGAAAAAAGATGATAATAAATTACATGAAATTAAACCTAAATTAGGTAAACCTTTAAATACTTTAATGTGCAGAAAAGATCAGTGTGTTATTTCTAGATGCCGTATCGGTCATACTAGAATAACACATGAGTATCTTCTGAAAAATGAAGAAGAACCACAGTGTATACCTTGCAATTGCAAGTATACTATTAAACATGTTTTAATTAATTGTATTGACTTTGCTGATATTCGTAGGAAGCATTTCAATGTCAATAATATGTATGATTTATTTGATAGTGTTCCAATTACAAATATTGTTTCATTCTTAAAAGAAGTTGGAATATATTATAAAATATAAAAATGTTGTATAAAATTAAAATGATTTTAATTTTTATCACGTTATCTTAGCGTTGTATTTTATTTGTATATAAACAATTTTGATTTAGACTTGAGTTTTAGTATATTGAAGGACTTTTTGTCGAATTTTAAAAATATACTTTAAATTGTTAAATATTTGAATTAGTTCTCGCCGCGATATAGCCTTTTTGCGCTCATGCGGCGTAAAGCAAACACCAATCAATCAATCAATTGATAAGTGAATTATTCTGTACTTGATGTACAGTTGATGTGTACGTCAAGTTGACAAAGCCTGTGGAAAGTGTTGTTGGTAGTAGCAAGGAATTTTTAATTTACAATTCCTTGGTAATCACTTCTTTCGTAAAAGCAATGTTGATCGTTTGGTGAATCCAAGGCGAACAGAATCTATGAGCTAACGGACCCGATATCAGTTGAGTTGAACGTCTGTCAAAATATTGATTGTAATTTCATTGATAGAAAAAAGAGAATAAAATTGCTGTCAGTTTAACGGTTAAAATGAATCTTTATGTTTTGCCAACTGTTTAACAACAGAAGTTAAAACTGGTTTCATAAAACCATGAGTCAGTCTGCTTCCCTCTTCTCTGTCTCCAATCTTTTATATAACATCAACAGCCTTCGGTAAAACATCTCTGAAAAAAAGACTGACCCGTTTGTCTTTGTTATCAGTAACATTTACACTTTTTTCATGTTTATACACACACATTTCCTTCATCAACCTGAAATTTGTTAGACCGAATATCAATGTTCATTCTGTCTTGTGCAATGTTATAATATTCTATTTAGTTGAATTGTTGTCTCTTTGACACATTCAATTTTCAATTTTATTTCATTGCCAGACCAGTATATCATAAACATTTCCAAAATAACATTGGCCTCTACATAATAATCGTTACCCCTTCATCATACTTCAACATATATTATATTTATTTTCTTAGGCAGCTTTTAACTATTTTCGTAGCATACGTACAACGCTTCAAACTTTTAAACTAGGATTATTATCAAAAATGGAGGGGCCTGTAAAATTGAATTGCCTACCGAACTTCATTAGCTTGCTTTTTGGATGAGCAAATTTTACTCAACCTTGAAAATACTTTTCAACAATATTGCTGAAGTCATCAGCAAAGTCTTTTGCCTCCCCTTCAGTAAGTCCTGAAAATAAGCTAATAGAAGTCTTGACATTCTTTCTAATAGCAATTCCTGGTGGAATATTTGCCACTGATCTGCTCCTCTGGAAATAAAAATATAACGTTTAAACACATTTTTATCCTTTTCAACATTTTCTTGTCAAAAAAAATGTAAGGAAAATAAGGGATTGAACCAGGGTGGATGTATTCACCCCATAAAAACAAGAAAGACAAGTAAAGTAGAGTTAAGTAGGTAATGGTGAATTGATTATTCAAAACAACCAAAGAAATAACAATATCGAAATCCTGTACCTTTGGTGAAATCGAAATATCTAGCTTCCCCCTTTAATTTATCATTTGAATTTTTAACCCGATTTACGAAGAAAATATCTGTTATTGATTTGGGGATGACGGCGGGCGGGTGGGCGACTGCCAAACAGTGTCTCCACAATAACACGAAAAAATTACTTGGCACAAGAAGTACTCCTGACTGATGTATGAAATATTTTATTGTAGATTTTGTAATCAAGCTAATCAATCTGTTTGGGAAAATTTAGATGGTACAGAAAAGGTTACTTCTGAACCAGAGAGTGTAGGCTTTATAAGTGTGGATTTAAAAATGAGTACACTGGAGAAATGATATCAGTTATTGAGGTAAAGTTGCAACAATATAGATTTGTTTATTATGTCTCCCCTCACCAATCCACCTCAAACAATGGATAGGAAACATTGTTTTTGTACTGCTTTTAAATCACACTATCTTATAGAATATTAAGTGGCTGTGCGGGATGTACAAATTTGCAGCCACGTCCGGTCAGAATGGGGACGTTAAATCCGATGTCTCGTGTTAAGAGAGTGCCACGCTCTTAGCACGTTAAGAACCCTTGCAACAACTCTTTGAGGGGTCCATAGGTGACCTGTTGAAAGGCTAAATTTCTGTCCCTATCCAATATACCCTCATTTCCCGTGGCAGTCTAAATTTCTCCGACCTTATTCCCGGACTCCCCTATTAGAGAACCTACCTATTGTATTTATTGTTAATTTGTTCTCGTCCTGAATATGCATGAAATATTTGCCACTGGACGTTAAGCAACCAACAATCAATCAATCTTGCACCATCGTATAGAACATTAATTGAAAATTGATGAAACATGGCAATAATACTCTTACACTATCTAGGCAGGAATACTCTCACACCAACTTGGTAGGAATACTCTTACACTTACTTAGTAGGAATACTCTCACACTAACTTGTCAGGAATACTCTTACACTAACTAGGCAGCAATACTTTTACACCAACTTGGCAGGAATACTCTCACACTAACTTGTCAGGAATACTCTTACACTATCTAGGCAGCAATACTTTTACACCAACTTGGCAGAAATACTCTCACACTAACTTGGCAGGAATACTCTTACACTAACTAGGCAGCAATACTTTTACACCAACTTGGCAGGAATACTCTTACACTAACTAGGCAGCAATACTCTTACACTAACTAGGCAGCAATACTCTTACACCAACTTGGCAGGAATACTCTTACACTAACTAGACAGCAATACTCTTACACTAACTAGGCAGCAATACTCTTACACCAACTTGGCAGGAATACTCTCACACTGACTTGGCAGGAAAACTCTCACACTAACTAGGCAGGAATACTCTTACACTAACTAGACAGGAATACTCTTACACTAACTTGATAGGAATATTCTTACACTCTTACACTAAATAGGCAGGAATACTCTTACACTAACTTGTCAGGAATAATCATTCACTATCTTGTAGGATATCAACTAAAAAATGATGAAAATTAGAAGGGATACTCTTTAATATGTTTAAGGTATGCTGATGTGCAAGGGTTTTTGACTTTGAAATAAATCATATTGTGTAAAGTATGTCCTTTTATTGTCATGATGTACATATATTTAAAATCTGCATATATATAAAAATAAGGAGATGTGTAATGATTGCCAATGAGACATCTATCTAACAAAGTTGAAATGAAGTGGATGTAAATAATTAAAGGCAACCATTTGGCCTTCAACAATGAGAGAAATCCATACCTATATTTAGCTTTAAAGGCCCAACATGAAACGTAAAACAATTCAATTGAGAAAACTAACAGCCTAATTTAAATCAAAAGAATTGATGAAAAACATATACAACTGACAAGAACCAATCACACCCTTTTGGTTACCTTATAAAATAAGTTTACAAGGATCTTAATTTGTTTTCTAGGTACACATCAATGTAAGAATTAGGATTTGGTAGTCCATTTCAAATAAGTTTTCCATAGGTTTAGCCAAACTTGCAAACCAAATCATTGTATCTATGGAAGAATTTAGTGAAGGCTTTTTGTAATTTGTGGTAACAAAATACCTGACTTTTAAATAACTTACCAATAATACATAGATTATGCTAATTGAAATCCAAAACGTCAACACTGACATGGGCGTAGCTACACCGTAAGACGGTGCCAAAGGAACAGCACCATCCAAAAAGGAAAATTAACAACCGGGATAGAAAAATTGTCCCTTTTGTCATACATTTTGGTTTAAACTGAAATATCTAATTTTAGGAAAGTTGTTGCTTTTAATATTTGATTTTGTAATTTCAATTGAGGAAATATCAGCATTTTATTTAGAGAATTCTTGATGTCTATTTGTATACCGACAGTCACGTGAAATAGAGACTGATGTTTTTCATTCTATACATGCTATCAGTTCTTTCAACATTGAGTTAAGGCGTGATTTTGATTGATTTCATATTGAAAACTG
Source organism: Mytilus californianus (assembly GCF_021869535.1). Lineage (NCBI taxonomy): Eukaryota > Metazoa > Mollusca > Bivalvia > Mytilida > Mytilidae > Mytilus > Mytilus californianus. The sequence continues at coordinate 1,159,569 of NW_026262707.1, forward strand.
AGTTTATTCAATAGAATTTCCTCAAACGCAATATTTAAATGGAATAAGTTTTTTAATAACTTTTAATACTAAGAAAATGATACGATAACAGTTATATAACAGATTTCATTTCTGGGCACTGTGATACACAAAATTGTTTGTGTTGTATTGTAACTAAAAAAATTAGTGACCTCTATTAACATGATTTAACTTACTTTTCTTTCATTTTTAAGGTGGAGCCCAGCGATGAAGTTTTTGAAAGAAATGAACCACCAAAAAAGAAATATAAAGGAAGTCCTAGAGGATCAGCTTCAGATACATATAATTCATCAGAGATAAGCTCTAGCAGCTTAGTCGGATTTAGCAATCGCTACCAATCGTCATCTAGATTTCTATCTAGAATGACTGGTTTACCATGTTATAGTTTCTGTAACTTTCGTTTATTTGTTCTTAATAAGGACTAGTAAAAGAAATCGACGAATAGGTGGACTTAAGAGTGATACTTGGTGAAAATATGGGTTTTTTTTTAACGTTTAAGCAAGCTGAAATGAATACTAAACAAGATAGCACATGATGCAAATTGGAAGTGAATTGTCTACACATCGTACAGTTTAGATCAAATTATTTTCTATACACCGTACACACCTCCGGCGGTTCCTCTTGATTTGTCTACATGGTATATAAATACACTTCCTTTAAGATGGGCATGTTCATCGTCTTCTTTTGGTCGAGTAAGTGCTATTTTGCAGTAATCATAAATAGTCTAGCCAATCTAGTGAATAACCTGCAACTAATTGCAACACAAAGTTTTTCTTCGAAAATCAAGTCAGTTACTATTTATTAGCATCATATTAAAACTATAGAAAAATATATAATTTGCGGAAAGTGCTTAAATTAATAAAATAAAATCGGTCACTTACGCTTACATTTTGTGGTTTGCAGTTGCATCCGTACACGATAAATACACGACGTTCTTACCTTTACATTGAAGATCATTGAACAAATAGCAGACGAAAACAAATTACAATCAGAATAAATGTGCATATGAATGGTAATAAAACTTATTTGTTTTTATAATATGAAAAGTAAGTTTTATTTATCCTTGTACATTTACCTGTACCCTGAAAAGTACCTACCAATGTGGAATATATTCATGTTTTGTTGACAATATTTTCCGTCGGTGATCGAAAAATCGAAAAATGGTGAAAATTATAATGAACTCTTTTCTCTGGAAGAACTTAAAACATCTCTTTAAAAAGCCCATGATACAGCTTGTGGGCCTGATAATATTCACTATCAACTCTTAAAACACTTTCCAGATTCCTCGTTGGAAGCTCTTTTGCATCTCATGAATAACATCTGGGAATATGGTGATTTACCATCAATTTGGAAGCTTGCAACCGTCGTGCCTATTCCAAAACCAAGTAAAGATCACACGGATCCTATTAATTATCGACCAATTGCTCTTACCAGTTGTGTCTGTAAAACACTAGACCGGATGGTCAATGATCGCCTTGTTTGGTTCCTGGAATCAAATGGGCTATTAGCCAATATCCAGTGTGGATTCCGACAGTGTCGCAGTACTCTTGATAATCTTGTTCGATTCGAATCATTTGTCCGTAATGGTTTTGCGAAAAATGAACATGTGGTGTCGGTCTTTTTCGATCTAGAAAAGGCCTATGACACTACATGGAAGTATGGTATTTTAAAAGATCTTTTTGATAAGTGGTTGAAAGGGAATATGCCAAATTTTATTTCGAATTTTCTGTCTAACAGACAATTTAATGTTAGTGTAAATTCAACCATGTCTGATCTGTATGATCAAGAGATGGGTGTCCCTCAGGGGAGTATTTTATCTGTTACATTATTTAGTATTAAAATTAACAGCCTTGTTGAAGTTTTGAAAAGTAATATTGAAGGTTCATTGTATGTTGATGATTTTTTAATATGTTACAGAGGCAAAAATATGAATAACATTGAACGACAATTACAATTATGTCTTGGAAGAATTGAAAAATGGGCCTCGGAAAATGATTTTAAATTTTCTACTTCAAAAACGGTTGGGATGCATTTTTGTAACAAAAGGAAATTGCATCTTTATCCAGAACTCACCGTGTACGGAAACCCAATTAAAATGGTTGATGAAACCAAATTTCTTGGAGTAGTTTTCGATAAAAAGTTAACCTTTCTACCCCATATCAAAATGTTAAAATCGAGATGTTTAAAAGCATTAGATATTTTAAAAGTTGTCGGCAGCACTGACTGGGGTGCTGATCGCAACGTCTTACTTAATTTATATAGACCTATAGTTAGATCTAAACTAGATTACGGTTCAATAGTGTATGGCTCTGCACGGAAGTCCTACATACAGATTCTCGATGCTGTGCATCACCAGGGTCTGGGTTTGTGTCTTGGCGCATTTAAAACCTCACCAGTTGAGAGTCTGTATGTAGAGGCTGATGAGCACTCAATCTCCAACAGACGTTTGAAGCTTGGACTTCAATACGCTGTCAAGCTAAAAGCATATCCAGAAAATCCTGCCTACAGCTGTGTTTTTAATCCCATTTATGATGATATATTTACAAAACATGAAAATAAAATTCCTCCATAAGCATTCGTTTAAAACCACATTTAACCACTTTTGATTTAAAATCTGTTGCACAAGTTGAAACTTGCAAATGCCATCCATGGGAACTTCCAAAACCGAAAATGATATTTGATCTCCGTAAATACAAAAAAAACGGAAACAAACCCTCTTTTAATTCAACAACATTTTGCTGAAATTAAGACAATTTATTCAGATTTTTTAAGTGTTTATACAGATGGATCGAAGGATGGTAACCGAGTTGCATCTGCTGCTGTCTTTGGAGACAGAGCTGCGACTCTCCGTTTGTCATCTGCCGCATCCATATTTACTGCTGAAGCAAAGGCAATAATTTTGGCTTTTAAATTTATTGCTACATCAGACAAATCCAAATTTATTATATGTTCTGATTCACTTTCATGCTTACAAGCTATACAACATACTAAAATTAATAACCCGATAATTCTCAAGATTTTATATGTAATGAGGAATTTAAAAAAATTCTTCATTAAGAATTAATTTTTCTATGGGTTCCGAGTCACATTGGAATCCATGGAAACACGGTTGTGGACCAGGAAGCAAAAAATGCCCTGGATGATCCCTTATCTAACTGTAATATACCATATACCGATTTTAGATCTAATATTAGAGAATATGTTTTTAATATATTGGAAAATGAATGGAGGAAAAAAGATGATAATAAATTACATGAAATTAAACCTAAATTAGGTAAACCTTTAAATACTTTAATGTGCAGAAAAGATCAGTGTGTTATTTCTAGATGCCGTATCGGTCATACTAGAATAACACATGAGTATCTTCTGAAAAATGAAGAAGAACCACAGTGTATACCTTGCAATTGCAAGTATACTATTAAACATGTTTTAATTAATTGTATTGACTTTGCTGATATTCGTAGGAAGCATTTCAATGTCAATAATATGTATGATTTATTTGATAGTGTTCCAATTACAAATATTGTTTCATTCTTAAAAGAAGTTGGAATATATTATAAAATATAAAAATGTTGTATAAAATTAAAATGATTTTAATTTTTATCACGTTATCTTAGCGTTGTATTTTATTTGTATATAAACAATTTTGATTTAGACTTGAGTTTTAGTATATTGAAGGACTTTTTGTCGAATTTTAAAAATATACTTTAAATTGTTGAATATTTGAATTAGTTCTCGCCGCGATATAGCCTTTTTGCGCTCATGCGGCGTAAAGCAAACACCAATCAATCAATCAATTGATAAGTGAATTATTCTGTACTTGATGTACAGTTGATGTGTACGTCAAGTTGACAAAGCCTGTGGAAAGTGTTGTTGGTAGTAGCAAGGAATTTTTAATTTACAATTCCTTGGTAATCACTTCTTTCGTAAAAGCAATGTTGATCGTTTGGTGAATCCAAGGCGAACAGAATCTATGAGCTAACGGACCCGATATCAGTTGAGTTGAACGTCTGTCAAAATATTGATTGTAATTTCATTGATAGAAAAAAGAGAATAAAATTGCTGTCAGTTTAACGGTTAAAATGAATCTTTATGTTTTGCCAACTGTTTAACAACAGAAGTTAAAACTGGTTTCATAAAACCATGAGTCAGTCTGCTTCCCTCTTCTCTGTCTCCAATCTTTTATATAACATCAACAGCCTTCGGTAAAACATCTCTGAAAAAAAGACTGACCCGTTTGTCTTTGTTATCAGTAACATTTACACTTTTTTCATGTTTATACACACACATTTCCTTCATCAACCTGAAATTTGTTAGACCGAATATCAATGTTCATTCTGTCTTGTGCAATGTTATAATATTCTATTTAGTTGAATTGTTGTCTCTTTGACACATTCAATTTTCAATTTTATTTCATTGCCAGACCAGTATATCATAAACATTTCCAAAATAACATTGGCCTCTACATAATAATCGTTACCCCTTCATCATACTTCAACATATATTATATTTATTTTCTTAGGCAGCTTTTAACTATTTTCGTAGCATACGTACAACGCTTCAAACTTTTAAACTAGGATTATTATCAAAAATGGAGGGGCCTGTAAAATTGAATTGCCTACCGAACTTCATTAGCTTGCTTTTTGGATGAGCAAATTTTACTCAACCTTGAAAATACTTTTCAACAATATTGCTGAAGTCATCAGCAAAGTCTTTTGCCTCCCCTTCAGTAAGTCCTGAAAATAAGCTAATAGAAGTCTTGACATTCTTTCTAATAGCAATTCCTGGTGGAATATTTGCCACTGATCTGCTCCTCTGGAAATAAAAATATAACGTTTAAACACATTTTTATCCTTTTCAACATTTTCTTGTCAAAAAAAATGTAAGGAAAATAAGGGATTGAACCAGGGTGGATGTATTCACCCCATAAAAACAAGAAAGACAAGTAAAGTAGAGTTAAGTAGGTAATGGTGAATTGATTATTCAAAACAACCAAAGAAATAACAATATCGAAATCCTGTACCTTTGGTGAAATCGAAATATCTAGCTTCCCCCTTTAATTTATCATTTGAATTTTTAACCCGATTTACGAAGAAAATATCTGTTATTGATTTGGGGATGACGGCGGGCGGGTGGGCGACTGCCAAACAGTGTTTCCACAATAACACGAAAAAATTACTTGGCACAAGAAGTACTCCTGACTGATGTATGAAATATTTTATTGTAGATTTTGTAATCAAGCTAATCAATCTGTTTGGGAAAATTTAGATGGTACAGAAAAGGTTACTTCTGAACCAGAGAGTGTAGGCTTTATAAGTGTGGATTTAAAAATGAGTACACTGGAGAAATGATATCAGTTATTGAGGTAAAGTTGCAACAATATAGATTTGTTTATTATGTCTCCCCTCACCAATCCACCTCAAACAATGGATAGGAAACATTGTTTTTGTACTGCTTTTAAATCACACTATCTTATAGAATATTAAGTGGCTGTGCGGGATGTACAAATTTGCAGCCACGTCCGGTCAGAATGGGGACGTTAAATCCGATGTCTCGTGTTAAGAGAGTGCCACGCTCTTAGCACGTTAAGAACCCTTGCAACAACTCTTTGAGGGGTCCATAGGTGACCTGTTGAAAGGCTAAATTTCTGTCCCTATCCAATATACCCTCATTTCCCGTGGCAGTCTAAATTTCTCCGACCTTATTCCCGGACTCCCCTATTAGAGAACCTACCTATTGTATTTATTGTTAATTTGTTCTCGTCCTGAATATGCATGAAATATTTGCCACTGGACGTTAAGCAACCAACAATCAATCAATCTTGCACCATCGTATAGAACATTAATTGAAAATTGATGAAACATGGCAATAATACTCTTACACTATCTAGGCAGGAATACTCTCACACCAACTTGGTAGGAATACTCTTACACTTACTTAGTAGGAATACTCTCACACTAACTTGTCAGGAATACTCTTACACTAACTAGGCAGCAATACTTTTACACCAACTTGGCAGGAATACTCTCACACTAACTTGTCAGGAATACTCTTACACTATCTAGGCAGCAATACTTTTACACCAACTTGGCAGAAATACTCTCACACTAACTTGGCAGGAATACTCTTACACTAACTAGGCAGCAATACTTTTACACCAACTTGGCAGGAATACTCTTACACTAACTAGGCAGCAATACTCTTACACTAACTAGGCAGCAATACTCTTACACCAACTTGGCAGGAATACTCTTACACTAACTAGACAGCAATACTCTTACACTAACTAGGCAGCAATACTCTTACACCAACTTGGCAGGAATACTCTCACACTGACTTGGCAGGAAAACTCTCACACTAACTAGGCAGGAATACTCTTACACTAACTAGACAGGAATACTCTTACACTAACTTGATAGGAATATTCTTACACTCTTACACTAAATAGGCAGGAATACTCTTACACTAACTTGTCAGGAATAATCATTCACTATCTTGTAGGATATCAACTAAAAAATGATGAAAATTAGAAGGGATACTCTTTAATATGTTTAAGGTATGCTGATGTGCAAGGGTTTTTGACTTTGAAATAAATCATATTGTGTAAAGTATGTCCTTTTATTGTCATGATGTACATATATTTAAAATCTGCATATATATAAAAATAAGGAGATGTGTAATGATTGCCAATGAGACATCTATCTAACAAAGTTGAAATGAAGTGGATGTAAATAATTAAAGGCAACCATTTGGCCTTCAACAATGAGAGAAATCCATACCTATATTTAGCTTTAAAGGCCCAACATAAAACGTAAAACAATTCAATTGAGAAAACTAACAGCCTAATTTAAATCAAAAGAATTGATGAAAAACATATACAACTGACAAGAACCAATCACACCCTTTTGGTTACCTTATAAAATAAGTTTACAAGGATCTTAATTTGTTTTCTAGGTACACATCAATGTAAGAATTAGGATTTGGTAGTCCATTTCAAATAAGTTTTCCATAGGTTTAGCCAAACTTGCAAACCAAATCATTGTATCTATGGAAGAATTTAGTGAAGGCATTTTGTAATTTGTGGTAACAAAATACCTGACTTTTAAATAACTTACCAATAATACATAGATTATGCTAATTGAAATCCAAAACGTCAACACTGACATGGGCGTAGCTACACCGTAAGACGGTGCCAAAGGAACAGCACCATCCAAAAAGGAAAATTAACAACCGGGATAGAAAAATTGTCCCTTTTGTCATACATTTTGGTTTAAACTGAAATATCTAATTTTAGGAAAGTTATTGCTTTTAATATTTGATTTTGTAATTTCAATTGAGGAAATATCAACATTTTATTTAGAGAATTCTTGATGGCTATTTGTATACCGACAGTCACGTGAAATAGAGACTGATGTTTTTCATTCTATACATGCTATCAGTTCTTTCAACATTGAGTTAAGGCGTGATTTTGATTGATTTCATATTGAAAACTGAGTTTATTCAATAGAATTTCCTCAAACGCAATATTTAAATGGAATAAGTTTTTTAATAACTTTTAATACTAAGAAAATGATACGATAACAGTTATATAACAGATTTCATTTCTGGGCACTGTGATACACAAAATTGTTTGTGTTGTATTGTAACTAAAAAAATTAGTGACCTCTATTAACATGATTTAACTTACTTTTCTTTCATTTTTAAGGTGGAGCCCAGCGATGAAGTTTTTGAAAGAAATGAACCACCAAAAAAGAAATATAAAGGAAGTCCTAGAGGATCAGCTTCAGATACATATAATTCATCAGAGATAAGCTCTAGCAGCTTAGTCGGATTTAGCAATCGCTACCAATCGTCATCTAGATTTCTATCTAGAATGACTGGTTTACCATGTTATAGTTTCTGTAACTTTCGTTTATTTGTTCTTAATAAGGACTAGTAAAAGAAATCGACGAATAGGTGGACTTAAGAGTGATACTTGGTGAAAATATGGGGTTTTTTTAACGTTTAAGCAAGCTGAAATGAATACTAAACAAGATAGCACATGATGCAAATTGGAAGTGAATTGTCTACACATCGTACAGTTTAGATCAAATTATTTTCTATACACCGTACACACCTCCGGCGGTTCCTCTTGATTTGTCTACATGGTATATAAATACACTTCCTTTAAGATGGGCATGTTCATCGTCTTCTTTTGGTCGAGTAAGTGCTATTTTGCAGTAATCATAAATAGTCTAGCCAATCTAGTGAATAACCTGCAACTAATTGCAACACAAAGTTTTTCTTCGAAAATCAAGTCAGTTACTATTTATTAGCATCATATTAAAACTATAGAAAAATATATAATTTGCGGAAAGTGCTTAAATTAATAAAATAAAATCGGTCACTTACGCTTACATTTTGTGGTTTGCAGTTGCATCCGTACACGATAAATACACGACGTTCTTACCTTTACATTGAAGATCATTGAACAAATAGCAGACGAAAACAAATTACAATCAGAATAAATGTGCATATGAATGGTAATAAAACTTATTTGTTTTTATAATATGAAAAGTAAGTTTTATTTATCCTTGTACATTTACCTGTACCCTGAAAAGTACCTACCAATGTGGAATATATTCATGTTTTGTTGACAATATTTTCCGTCGGTGAAAATTGTTTGTTTATCAAATGAAAATCACTAAATACACTTATTTTAGGAATAATTCAGTCTTAAAAATATTTAGCATGACCATAGAGTATAATTATATGATTACAAACACAAATTAGCAAAAATATTGATACATCCTAAAGACGTCGTATTATAATAAAAAAAAATCTATGGAACGCCGTTCGGGACAAAAATATAGTCAATAACACAAATACCGGGATTAATAGTTCTCTGCATTAAAAGAAACAGCAACATCTGTATTGTGAGTATGTTAAGTAATTTTATCAATCTTTTAAACACAAATGTTTATCTATTTAAAAACATAATTAAAATTGCTGAAATATGACACCAATAAAGATGAGTTTTATTTATTTTATTATTCGCTTTTTTTCTTTTACTCTTTTGTTTTATACTTTAATGTTGTATGCCTACTTAACAGTTGATATCAAATAATTATTTAGAGGCAGTGTATACATCAAAAACACCTTGCTATCATTCATGTCTTTAATAATATCATATTTTAAGCTATAAATGTATGTTTTTACCTTTTAATTAAACAAATAAAATGTCTTTTTTCCCCTGCAAGTTTACACTTGTATATTATATATAACTAATATAATTTGTTTTTCTATTTTACAGAAATTACCATCACACAAGAAGTATGTGCAACATGCAAAAAGGATACCAATGATGAGAGCCACACAGTTAAATTAAGAGAAAAAGGCAGCATACGAATAAATATTGCAAGTAAAGAAAGAGGAGAAAACATTCTGACAAAATCTGGTCAAATTGTACATGAGCAATGCAGAAGAACATAAACAAACTCTAATTCAATTAAATATCTAAAGAGGAAGCCATCAGAACCAGTTAATGAGCCACCTATTCTTCGTTCTGAAAAACAATTTGATTTTAAAGACGATTGCCTATTCTGTGGAGCTTCTGTCATTGAAAATGCTGCAAAAAGAAAAACATTTGAGGTCCATGCTGTTCGAACGACAGAATTTCAAAAAAGAATTGAACAGATTTGTGATAAAAGGAATGACGAATGGGCTATACAAATAAAAGGGAGAATAGCATTTGCTAGGGATCTTCACGCTACAGATGCTGTATACCATAAGGTATGCAGTATTAATTTCTGTACACATTAAGGTATCCCCGGGTTTTCTCACCAAGCAAAATAGATAAAGATCAATGTAGTAGAGGAAGACCTTCAAAAGCATATGAGAATTTTCTAGAAGTGACCAGATACTTAGAGGAAAATGATGACGAACAAGTCACACAATCTCAAAACTAATTGAAAGAATGCAAACGATTTGTGGAGATGAAGCATATAGCCCATTCTATATGAAATGTAAATTTAAAGAGCATTATGGATCATCAATTGTCATTACTGAAATAAATGAAAAACCAAATATTGTAACATTTCAACAAAATGCAACCACAATACTACATACCTTCTACAAAGAATCTACTGCCCAGAAATCGGAGGAAGAAAACAAGATTGCTATATTGAAAGCAGCAGCAGCTTTAATCAAGAATGATATTCGCTCTATGCCTATCAACAAACAATGCTATCCAAGTACATATTCTATTTTGTCTGTAGGCGATTCTGTTCCCAAATGGATTGTAAATTTCTTGCACAACATATTCTCAAATAACATTTTTTCTATGCAGTGTATGATGAATAGTGACAACCTTGGTGATACATGTAGCTATCAATATGAAGAACAGTATAATATCAGACCTCATCGACGTACTAGTGGTTATAATGTAGGTATCATTGAAAATTTCATTTTTATCAAAATTTGCAGTATTAAAGCTAGATACGATACATGATTCTCACTAAGGATTTTTGAAGGCGAGTCCAGGGACTGGTCATTTTTTACCATGGTGAGTCCAACAGAAAGAAGAAGATATTTTATTGCAATATAATTTATCATTTTAGTCTCCATGACCTAATAGAGCAATGACCTAATAGAGCAATGAAATGACATTAAATTCAGAAAACTTTTAAACTTTTGCTATAATATGATGATATATGTGTTCAGTTTATACAAAATATTACAATCTTGATGCATCTTTGGACTCACCAGTTTTGAAAATGGTGAGTTCAGACAGATTTTCATGAGTCCAGGACCGTTATATTGATTTGAAATTTGGTATCTATAGTTTTAACATACAGTTCGAATTTTGAATGGTGGGGGACTATGTATTGCCATGCAATACTCTCAGAATGCTGGATACTATCCATGCTTGTCTGTGTCCACACTTGTTTTCAATGAGTTTCTCATATTTATTACAGTATGCGTATGTACTTGTACTAGTATCTCATTATCTCATCTTGGAAGTGTTTTGATACAAAATGTGCTAAGACAATTCTTTTACACAAAAGTGAAAACAAATACAGGTTAGTTTCATTCAATTTGATTCTTTAACAAATAATGACAAAAATACCTAGGGAGCAATCAACAAAGACGTAAGTCGAAGGGACAGACATACACGGGAACACAAACACACAACGACAGAAAATAACAAGACACATTGAAAACTAAAAACACATGGACAACACGAACTCCTATAAAAACCAGGAGTGAACCCAGGTGCTCCGGAAGGGTAAGCAGTTCCTGTTCCGTCAACGGCACCCGTTGTGGGGTCCCGACAAATTTCATCATTGCCAAAAAATGTATTTTACCTATCAAGTGCATGCCAAATTATCATCTTATTTCTTTTCTCATTTTTTATCAGGCAATTGATTCGCAACAAAGAGGCCAGTACAGGGTGAAAGTTATAACTCCTGTTATTAATGCTGATGATGAAAAGGTCTCACTGAGAAGTATTCCATTGATTTTTATGCTACACAATTTTAAGTTTACCGATAATGGATTGCAAGTTTGGAGAGCTTATGATATTGGTCAAGGTAATATAATTTTATGATTTATTTATCAGCTCAACTGTAGCTTGAAGAGCCATTTTAGTCACTTTGGATATCATTGTTAACATTTCTCAAAAATATTTCATTAAACCTGAGAATGGAAGAAAGTTTCCTTCTACTATGATATTCAACTGTATCAATTTCTGCTACCCACATAATTGTTTCTAGATTATAATTTAAGTTAACGACAATATGTTGCCTCTCCCATCATAATGTTATTTTTATGCCCCGCCGTTGCGGAGGGGGCATTAATTTTTTCCCTTGTCCGTCTGTACGTACGTACGTCCCAAAATTGGTTTCCGTTCTCTTACTTTAGTTTGCCTCAACTAAATGTTATGAAACTTATACACAATGCTTATTACCGTAAAACACAGATCAAGTGTGAATTTTGGTGGCGTCACTTTTACCGTTTTAAAGTTATGCCCCTTTACAAATGGAAAAAATGCTGAATTTTTCGTTTCCGTTCTCTTACTTTAGTTTGCATCAAACAAATGTTATGAAACTCATACACAATGCTTATTACCACAAAACACAGATCAAGTTAGAATTTTGGTGGCGTCACTTTAACCGTTCTAGATTTATGCCCTTTATAATTGGAAAAATTGCAAAATTTTTATTTTCTTCTAAATATCAAGTAATTTTTAAAATTGGAGTTATCTTCTTTTGTCCATGATTATAGTTGAATCAAATACAATCAATGCTTTAAACAATGCTATGTTTAATTTTGACTTCCACTGATGAAACACAGATCAAGTTGAATTTGGGTAGTGTTACTTTAACCATTATTGAGTTATACCCCTTTATAAATTGCAAAATTTTTAGTTTCCATTCTGTAACTTAAGTTTGCCCAAACCAAACATTATGAAACCTATACACAATATTCATTACCACAAAACTAAGATCAAGTACAAATTTTTTGTTTCCGTTTTCTAACTTTAGTTTGCCTCAACCAAATGTTATGAAACTTATACACAATGCTTATTACTACATAATACAGATTAAGTTCGAAATTTAGTGGCGACACTTTTACCATTCTTGAGTTATGTCCCTTTATAAACATAAAAATTGCTGAATTTTTCGTTTCCGTTCTCTAACTTTAGTTTGTCTCAACCAAATGTTATAAAACTTATATACAACCGTTCTAGAGTTATGCGTGTTTACAAATAGAAACAGTGCTGAATTTTAAATTTCTGTTCTCTACTTACGTTAGCTATATATATAGCCTCAACCAAATGTTATGAGACTTACACACAATGCTTATTACCACAAAACTCAGATCAAGTTCAAATTTGAGTAGCGTCACATTTACTGTTCTTTAGTTATTTGTTTCTGTTTTCTAACTTTAGTTTGCCTCAACCAAATGTTATGAAACTTATACACAATGCTTTTTACTTCATAATACAGATTAAGTACGAAATTTGGTGGCAACACTTTTACCATTCTTGAGTTATTTCCCTTTACAAACATAAAAATTGCTGAATTTTCGTTTCCGTTCTCGAACTTTAGTTTGTCTCAACCAAATGTTATAAAACTTATCACACTATCCACATTTATGTTAATCTGTAATGGTACATGTATCTTGTTACAATGTGATATCTCTTGACCAAATTTACAAAATCATAACCAAAATGGTTTGCATAAATAATATAAGTGAAGAAAGAATATCTATTTTTGATACTCCAGGTGACCAGATATAAAAAAAAAACTGAGGGTTATGTCTTTTGACCTGCAGCATTTATCTGTTATAAATTCACAACTAAAGAATTTTTGCTATATGCATGAATCTTCACGATTTATACAATAACCAGTTGTAATTCACAGTTCATATATATATGTACTTCAGTATATTGATATTAGCATCCAAACAAGATCCCTTTTAATTAATTTATAAGAAATAATATATTTGCTTATATTCTACATTTTAGGAAAGTTGATATCATGGAACAGCATTATTGATAAGAAAATTCCTGTGATACAGCTGTTTGTTCATCATGATTGGTCTTATTCCCAGTTTGCTACAGTGGGTTCAGAAGTTGTTGACAGAGGTAGTTATGTTTTATCAGATTGAAAGAACAGTGTATATGTAACAATTTGATCTTCTTTGCGAAATAAGTTTCAAAAGATACAATAAAAGAAGAGATATAATGTATAAATTCATGATACAAAATCCATGTATCAACATGACCAAAAAAAAAAAACCAAATGAACAGTGCTTTTATTGTTGTTCTTCGTATCAGAGTTAGGCCTTCAACATGGAGCAAAAGCTCACACCTTCACAACCATTTTATGGCACAACACTTACAAGGTCTTGTATAGACAACTCTTATGTTATATTATGATGGATTTCATTCATATTTTGCATGCTGACTTTCCATCATATGAAAATGATCATATATCTCCAAACTTCGTTTTGTTTAGTATAACAAAACACTGAATTTTCTATTAATGTTTTTGTCGAAGATGATGATGGTGATGATGATGAGGAGGATGAGGAGGATGATAATGATGATAATGATGATAATGATAATGATGATGAAGATACACAAAATGATAATTATGATAAAGATACAACCACTACAGAGCCAGTTCCTAAGAAGAGACGGACAATAGCAAAAATCTTTACTTGTCCAGAGGAAGGATGTACACGTTCTTTTAAACATTCATCCTCATTAGATAAACAGATCCTGTTGGGAAACTGTAATATACAGGAAGAAAAACTTAGCCTTGCAGATAGAACAAAGGTTTTATATGCTCAGAAATTGGAAGATGGGAATTTAGGAGTGTCATTTACAAAACAACCTGCCAACAACAACAACACTGCTACTGATAAATTAAACAAAGGATGGGCATTAAAAGAGAACAAACCAAAAACAATTTTCACACAAGACCAAAAGGCTTACTTGCATGAAAAATTTATGATTGGGAAAACAAGTGAAAGAAAAGAGGATCCATCAAAAGTAGCTGAGGAGATGCGATATGCCTTAAAAAATGGAGAAAACAGGTTCTCTAGATCTCAATATCTAACATCACAACAAGTAGCTAGCTATTTCCCAAGACTTGTGCAAAAAGAAAAGAAGATAGACGAAACAGATTTAATAGCTGCAACTGCAAACAGTAAATGTTTGGTTTTGAAAAGGAACATTTTGAAAGAATGTTCTGTATAATTTTAGAATACGATGAACAAGTTCCTAGAGAAATATCTGTGTTTTATAAGTATTTTTGAAATACTTATTTTTTTTAATATTTCTATTAACTGTAAATTCAGAAACTAATGAGTGTATTTATTATTGCAAATCCCTGACCAGTGATCTCTTATTAATGCGATTGAAATTTTTTTTGTGAAGGAAAATCGCCACTGAAAATGTGAATGCGAATTTAGGTTATTGCAAACCTGATTCCGACATTTTTCACATTTTTCGCATTAATTAAAACATCCCAATAATTTCTGAATTTCCAGTATATCTTTTATAACACCTATGCATCAAATACACAACCTTGATCATGACATACCCCTTGTAGGCTAACTACCTCCTCTTAAACTACTGAACCGAAGTTGACGAAACTTAGTATGTAGCAAGGACATCATATGAAGTTGTGCATACTACCGGGAATTTTTTATCACCCACTTTTTGTAGGAGTTATGCCACTTTGACTGCATCAGCATAGCTATTATTTCTGCTCAGATTAGTTTGCAGAACGGGGGGGGGGGACATATGTTTTTAGACAAAGACAAACTTTAATTCAGGTTAATTTTATATAAATATATCTATATTTACTTGAAAATGCAAACATCAAGACCCAATTTTATATATTATTATTATTTGCAAAACTTTCTAAAATATATACCCTTTCTTATATAATTTTCCCAAAAAAGTAAACCAAATTTTTTGGCACATTCCCATATAGCATTTTATAGGACGTTTCAGGCAATCCTATAAACCACAGGTTAAATTCAATTTTCAGCTTAATCCAACAAAAGGTTTATGAGTTCTGCTATTTTCAAGTTTTTGCCATCTGATCCCCCCCCCCCCCCCTTTATGACAGTTTCCAGATGACAACTGGAAAACAGATAAACTTTTTTTTTAAACTTTACACAGTGCTTCAGTACTACAAAACAAAGGTCTAGTTCAGTTTTCATCTAAATCCAACAATAATTTTATGAATTATGCTATTTTCAAGTTTTTGCACCCCCCTTTTTTTAACGGTTTCTAAATGAAAACTGGAAAATTAATTAACCTTTACATAATGTGGCAGGGTATCATTATTTTTATTGATTATTAAGTAAAATGTTTTGCCAAGAGACAATGTCAAGCAATTTGAAATGAACTACCATTTCCATGGAAATATGCATATTTTGCAATTTTTTGACATTTTTTAGGATTTAAGTACATAAAGGTCTTGGAATTTCCCACAATTTTTTTTTTTGGGGGGGGGGGGGGGGGGGGGGGGGGTTAAATCCAACTATATATCTTCTACATATATTACCATTAGTTTAATTTCAAATCAGTGTGCAAAGGTAAAAAATTTCTATTCAAAGTAGGCTCCCAAAGGGAATTTTCTTGATTTGGTAAAATGCCAAAATTTGGATAAATAAAGTGTCGTTTTGAATTATGCAGAATTATTATTATGAATAGTTTTTTATATGATATAAAACTTAAAATACAGAACTTTAAGATAAATAACAGCATATTCCACTTTATTGTAAATATTATACTATATTATGTCAATTAAATTGGTCAGAATTGCAATTTTTTGTGTTCTTTCTCAGGAGGCCATTGTATGAAAAGTAGGTAACACCGTTTCAATAGCAACCCATCATTTTGGTTATTTTTTTTATTGAAAACATTAATGGTTATGTAGTGTGACTACACACAATAAGTTTGAAGAAATTTGAAAAGGTAGTGTGGCCAGCCAGTATTGACATTGTTTCATAATTACAGAGAATTGATATTAATATCTGTTGAGTTTTTATACGACTTAACTCTTGCATTTCTCGAATAGACTACTACTGACCTACCACGAAGTTCTAAGCCATTAGACAGTAATTGTTTCCTCTCCTTTTCGTCGTCTAAATACTTCCGCCAAAGTCCACGGATTCTTTGTAGGCCTTTGATGCTACGTTTTGGCACTACTTTACCATCAGCTTCAAACATTTCATTCATAGTCAAGTACAGATTTTTTATAGGATTTGTGATACTACCAAATAAATCGGATTCCTGAGAGAATACAGGTTTTACTGAAGAGATGAAATCAGATTCGTCAGACTAGGGACCATTTATGAATGCATCAGCATAAGACACCATATTGGGCGGTTCTTGCGTATTCGATTTTGTCATTGTTTATCTTCTACTTCTTCCGAAATATTTTGATAATCTAGCAAAATTTGTAGATGTACGTGATGGGAAATCTATAGAGAATCTAGTTCAACACGATTTTCACCTATTTAACAGAACTATTCCTAAGACCTCGGCAAATCCGAAACATCCCACCATGACGCATGATCAAGCAATAGGTGACCGTAAAAAATCTGAAAGACGGTTCAATCAACAACCTACGACGGACAACTTTAGTAATTTCCGTATGTTTCGCGCTAAGGCACGGCGGACTTGCAGGCAAGCACGACGAACGTCTTGGAAGAAATTTGTCTCGGGGATAACTTCTCGCACTCCGATGACAAAAGTATGGAACATGATACAAAAAATTAAAGGTTCAAATACTAAAGCCACAGTAAAACATTTAAAAACTGGCAATGAATTATTAACATCTGAAAAGGATATTGCCAACAAGCTTGGTGACACTTTTGCGAAATCTTCTTCTTTTAACAATTACAGGGAAGATTTAAAAGAAAGTTAAAAAACAAAAAGAAAAAAATAGAGTTGAACTTTAAATAAAAAAATGGTGAAAATTATAATAAACTCTTTTTTTCTGGAAGAACTTAAATCATCTCTGTCAAACGCCCATGATACAGCTTGTTGGCCTGATAATATTCACTACCTTGTTGGCCTGATAATATTCACTACCAACTCTTAAGCTGTGCCTGGTTCTGGTTTACATCATATACAACTATCAATACAGATTTGTTGTATTCATTTTAAAATACAGTAAAATAATAATAAAGAAAGTGACTGATTTAAGGTTATATCTCAAACATTATCTATAAAAAGTGGTTGAATCTTGTAAAATTTTATACAATTACCAATAAAGAAAGTGACCGACTTAAGGTTACATCTAATTAAATTATCTGATAAAATTGGCCGATTTAGGAAAATTTGTAATACATAGTCTTAAAAAGTTGTTGAATCTTGTAAAATGTAATACATTTATGAATAAAGAAGATAAAGAAAATGACCGATTTTAGGTTATATCTTATAAAGTTATCTGGAAAAAATGACCGATTTAAGGGGCAAATTTTCTGAAAAATGTAGTAAATTTATCAATAAACCAGTGGCAGGTTTGCTGTTACATTTTATACAATTATCTATGATATATGAGATATGGTCGATTTAAGGTTAGATCTAATACAATTATCAAAAAGTAGTAAAATTTACTGAAAAATGTAAAATTCCCAATAAAGGAGTGGTTGGTATAAGGATACATTTACCAGAACTAACTAAAAATTTGGTTGAAGTCATTGTAAAATATAATAAGCTTATCAATAAAAAAAGGGACCAATTTAAGGTTACACCTAATAAAATAATCTATAAAAAGAGGTTGAATCTTGCAAAGTGTAATATAATTATCAGTAAAGAAAGTGGCAGATTGAATATTCCATCTTATACAATTTTCTATAAAAAATGGTCGATTTAACTTAATATCTGATACTTTATCTTAAAAAATGGTTGAATCTTGTAAAATGTAATATAATCATAAAGAAAGAAAGAGACTGGTTTAAGGTTATATTTAAGAAAGTAATTTGGAAAAAAGGTCTGTTTTAAGGTAAAATCAAATACAACAAGCGACAAAAAGGTCAAATTTACTGTAATATGTAGTAAAATTGTCAACAAGGCAGTGCCAGGTTTGCTGTTACATCTTATACAACTATCTATAAAACATGGTCGATTTAAGGGTAGATCTAATACAGTTATTAGACAAGTGGTAAAAATTTCATGAAAAATGTTGTAAAATTCTCAATAAAGCTGTGGTTGCTTCAAAATTACATCTACTACAACTAATTATACAAATTGGTTGAAATCATTGTAAAATAAAGTAAAATAATCAATAAAGAAAATGTCCAATTTAAGGTTATATCTAAAACAGTAATCTATAAAAAGTGATTGAAACTTGTAAAGTAAAATATTATTACCAATAAAGAAAGTTGCCGATTGAATATTTCAACTAAAACAATTATCTACAAAAAACGGTCGATTTAAGTTCACATCTAATACATTATCTTAAAAAATGGTTGAACATTGTAAAATGTAATATATTTATCAATAAAGAAAGTGACCGATTTAAGTTAACATCTAATACATTATCTTAAAGAAAGTGACCGATTTAAGGTGACATCTAATACAATAATCTTTAAAAGTGGTTAAATCTTGTAAGTGTAATATATTTATCAAGAAAGTGGCCGATTGAATATTTCATCTGATAAAATATCAGTAAATTTTACCACTTTTTTGATAATTGTGTAAGATGTAACCTTAAATGGACCATATTTTATTAATAATTGTATGAGATGTAACAGCAAACCTGCATGGTTGAATCGTGTAAAATGTTATATAATTATCAATAAAGAAAGTGACCGATTTAAGGTAATATCTAATATATTTATCTTTGAAAGTGGTTGAGTCTTGTAAAATTTTATATAATTATCAATAGAATAAGTGGCCAATTTAAGGTTACATCTAATACATATCTAGAAAAAAATGATGAATCTTTAAAATGTAAAACAATTATCAATAGAGAAAGTTGCCAATTTAAAGTTACATTTGATAAAATTATCGGGAAAAAATGACCGATTTAAGGCAACATCTATTACCTTATCAAAAAGTGGTCGAATTTACAGTAAAATGTAGCAAAATTATCAATAAAGCAGTGGCAGGTTTGCTGTTAAATTTCATACAATTATCTATAAAATATGGACGATTAAATATTACATCTAATACAATTATAAAAAGATGGGAAAATTTACTGAAAAGTGTTGGAAAACTATCAACAAAGCTGTGGTTGTGTCAAGGTTGCATCTTATACAACAATTAATATACGTTTGTTGAATTCATTTCAAAATATAGTAAAATAATCAATAACGAAAGGGACCAATTTAAGGTAACATCTAATTCAGTTATCTATAAAAGGTCGATTTAAGGTAACATCTCATACATTATCTATAAAAAGTGGCTGAATCTTGTAAAATTGTATGCAACTATTACTAAAGAAAGTGACCGACTTAAGGTTACAGCTACTAAAATTATCTGAAAATTGGCCGATTTAGGTAATATCTAATACATTATCTTAAAAAGTGGTTAAATGTTTTAAAAAGTAATACAATTATCAATAAAGAAAGTGGTTGGTTTAAGGTCTCATCTTATAAAGGTATCAGGAAAAAATGACCGATTTAAGGCAACATCTAATACAATTATAAAAAAGTGGTCAAATTTAGTGTAAAATTAGTAAAAATGTCAATAAAGCCGTTGCAGGTTTGCTGTTACGTTTTATACAATTACCTTTAAAATATGGTCGATTTAAGGTAACATCTAATACAATTTTCAAAAAGTGGTAGCATTTACTGAAAAATGTTTTAAAATTCTCAATAAAGCTGTGATTGGTTCAAGGTTACATCTACTACAACTATCTATAAAATTATAGTGAAATAATTAATAGAGAAAGTGACCGATTTAAGGTTATATCTTATACAATTATAAAAAAAAGTGGTAAAATTGACTGAAAAATATTGTAAAATATAAAAAAAAAAGCTGTGACTGGTTCCGGTTTACATCATATACAACTATCAATACAGATTTGTTGAATTCATTTTGAAATATAGTAAAATAATTAATAAAGAAAGTGACTGATTTAAGGTTACATCTCAAACGTTATCTATAAAAAGTGGTTGAATCTTGTAAAATTATATACAATTACCAATAAAGAAAGTGACCGACTTAAGGTTAAATCTAACTAAATTATCTGATACAATTGGCCGATAAAAGAAAATTTATAATACATAGTCTTAAAAAGTTGTTGAATCTTGTAAAATGTAATACAATTATGAATAAAGAAAATGACCGATTTTAGGTTATATCTTATAAAGTTATCTGGAAAAAATGACCGATTTCAGATTCCATCTAAAACAATTATCAAAAAAATGGTCAAATTTACTGAAAAATGTAGTTATACAATTATCTATGAGATATCGTCGATTTAACGTTAGATCTAATACAATTATCACAAAATGGTAAAATTTACTGAAAAATGTAAAATTCCGAATAAAGAAGTGGTTGGTATAAGGATACATTGACCAGAACTAACTAAAAATTTGGTTGAAAAAAGTATATTCAGAAAAATACTGAACTCCGAGGAAAATTCAAAAAGGAAAGTCTCCAATCAAATGGCAAAATCAAAGGTTCAAACACATCAAACGAATGGATAACAACTGTCATATTCCTGACTTGGTACAGGCATTTTCTTATGTAGAAAATGGTGGATTGAACCTGGTTTAATAGCTAGCTAAACCTCTCACTTGTATAACAGTCGCATCAAATTCCATTATTGAAGTCATTGTAAAATATAATAGGCTTATCATTAAAAAAGGGACCAATTTAAGGTTACACCTACAGTACTTGCAACCTTAGGCGTTACTGTTTGACGTGAACTTGACTGATCGGTGAATGATCGGTGACGGATGTTTGAGTGATCGATGACTGATCGGTGATTGATGACCCATAGAATCCGTCAGATATGTCACATAAGCTATGTGAGAGTTACCGTGACAACGGTCAGCGATCGATCAGTAAATTAAGTATATGCACGGATCGGACGGATACGTATATAATTAGAATTCTTGGGTAAAACGAACTCCACAGTATTTACATGCGATAAACGCGGACCTCTACGAAGACTCCTTTACTGGTTAATTTGTAATCAACTTGGTCGCAATAACACATAAAAAAACATATAAATTACTTTTCACGCAATATATGTATTACTTCATATTCTCTTTTTTTTTCTGCCAAATAAATTATATAAGAGCAGAATAATATCATGTTCAGAGTGTTTCTGTTCAACTAAACAGCGATAAAATGTTATCATTTGAAATAAGTACCTTATTTAGCAATTATGATGAAAATAAGAAATAGTTTAACAGTAAAGATACTTAAAGCTTTGTTTGGGTTGATTAAGAGTGCAATTATTTCTTTATTTTAATTGAAATCAGGAACCGCTGTTTGATTTTAGTACATTTGTACATCACGATTGGTTGTTTTTCATAAAATCTGCTGAATTTCAGGAAAAGATACTACATTTTTGTTCGCGTTGCTTAAAAATGCAAATATTTCTTCTGTTATATCAGAAATAATGCAACGTCAATTGCAATCAATCAGTCTTTATAATTGCCTTTAGATAAGTAATTTTGTATAAGATGATAATAATTTAATGATGAATATGGATAAACTGTTTTTGTTGAAAAAGAATGCAATCGTTTCTTTATTTTAATGGAAATTATTGACCGCCATTGGATATTTGTACTTTTTATAGTTCAGGATTGGTTGCTTTTCATACAACTAAAATAATAGCAGAGAAAATATACTAAATTGTTGTTCGCATTGTTTAAAACTACCAATTTTTCTTCTTTTGATAAAAATAATGCAATGTTATTTGTAACTAGTTATTTAAAAGGCCTCAAGATAAAACTTTTTTATAAGAATTTTAATAATATAAGGAGATTAATACTTAAACTTTTGTTTACTTTGAATACGAATCCAATAATTTCTTTATTTTGATAGAAATTATGAACCGTCATTTGATTTCAGTACTTTTTGTACAAAAGGATTGGTAGTTTTTCATAAAATATGCTGAATTTCAGGGAAAAGATACTTAGTTTTTGTTGGCGTTGTTTAAAAATGCAAATATTTTTTCTTTTGTATCAGGAAGAATGCAATATCAATTGCAATCAGTCATTATAAATGCCTTTAGATAAGTAATTTTGTATAAAATGTGAACAATTTAAGGATAAATATGCATAAACTTTTGTTTTTGTTCAAAAAGAATGCAATCATTTCCTTATTTTTAATGGAACTAAAGCCCGCCATTGGAGTTTTTGACTGTTTTTACGGCATAATGGGTTGTTTTTCACAAAATTGAATGAATATCAGAGGAAAAATACTAGAATATTGTTCGCATTGTTTAAAATTACCAATATTTCTTCTTTTTATAAAATATTCAGCAATGTTATTTGTAATTAGTTATTTGAAAGGCCCCAAGATATTATTCTTTATAAGAATTTTGATATAATTAGGATAAACATACTTTAAATTATTGAAAATAATACGCCGAAATTTGCAATGAATGATAATTTCATTTTATTTTTCAGAGCATTTTCGGAAAATAAAGAATTAACAATCGCGATAAACACCGTTTTAGCACTTTTCGGGTTTGAAAAAAATATAACCTGAATAAAATCACCATTCTTTTATAAAAATATTTAAATTCAGTTTTATCTGCATATTCTCTTCTTATTAAATTCCCAAAACTTTGCTGAATAATTAATAAAAAAAAAATGAGCTTGTGTACTTGAACGTTTCGTATTTTTTCTATGGCGCCATTTTGATTAAATGAAACGAAACTAAGACTCCGTAATATTTATGAGTTCATCATGTGACGTAGTAGAGTTCAATCCGTCAGAAAGTTCAATCCGTCCGATCAGTCCGATTAGTCAAATATTTTTACTACAAGTCTGACGGATTGGTGTCGCGAGTTTGACGCGAACTTGACTGATCGGTGACTGATCGATGACCGCTGATTGATCGCTAAAATAGTAACGCCTAAGGTTGCAAGTACTGTAATACAATAATCTATAAAATCTATAAAAAGAGGTTGAATCTTGTAAAGTGTAATATAATTATCAACAAAAAAGTGGCCGGTCGAATATGTCATCTGATACAATTATCTATTAAAAAAGGGTCGATTTAAGTTAACAACTAAAACATTATCTTAAAAAGTGGCTGAATCTTGTAAAAAGTAAAATGTAATACAATTATCAATTAAGATAGTGTAGTGACGGAATTAATGCTATATCTAATAAAGTTATCTAGAAACAAATGACAGATTTAAGGTAACATCAAATACAAGTACCAAAAAAAGTGGTCAAATTTACTGTAAAATGTGGTAAAATTATCAATAATTTATTGTAAAATATTGTTAAATCATAATTTTTGAATCTAGATGAATTCGGTTCATTAAATACAAATATCCTATAAAAAGTTTCCGAATATATTGTAATTATCTTTAAAGAAGGTAACCGATTTAAAGTAACATATAATATAATTATCTAGAAAAAATGACCGATGACAGATGATATCTAATACAATTATACATAAAAAGATTTAGTAAAATTATTATTAAAAACCGTGGCCGATTTTAGGGTACATGTTATACAGTGAGCGATTTTAGGTCGCATCCAATACAATTATGCATACAAAGTGGTCGAATTTATTGTAAATTAAAGCTAAATTATACTTATAGAATCTAGACAAATTAAGGTTCATTATCAATTTATACAATTATTCTTTAAAAGTTGCCGAATATATTGTGAAATGTAGTAAAATTATCAATAAAGTAGGTGGCTAATTTAGTATTACATTAAGTACAGTTGTCTGGAAAAGTGGCCGATTGAAGGTTACATGTAATATAATAATCCACAAAAAAATTTTAATTTGTAGTTACATTATCCATTATCAAATTGTTGATTAAAATGTTTCCTGTAATACAATTATCTAGAAAAAGTGACCGATTTAAGATAACATTTAATACAATTATTCATTAAAGAAGTCGAATTTATTCTAAAATGAAGTAAAATTATAAATAAAGAAATACATTTTTTATAAAAAGACGTCGAAGGAAGTAAAACGATCAATAAAGAAAGAGTTACATATTATACAATTACCTAGAGAATGTGGTAATTTAAGGTTGAATCTGATAAAATTATTCATTAAAAGTGGTCGAATTTATTCTAAAATGAAGTAAAATTATATTTAAACGATTTTAGGTTTATTTAATACAATTATCTGAAAAAAGTGATTTGATATACTATAAAATAAAAAAAG
Source organism: Mytilus californianus (assembly GCF_021869535.1). Classification (NCBI taxonomy): domain Eukaryota; kingdom Metazoa; phylum Mollusca; class Bivalvia; order Mytilida; family Mytilidae; genus Mytilus; species Mytilus californianus. The sequence continues at coordinate 1,184,431 of NW_026262707.1, forward strand.
ATTCCGATTTAAGGTTAGAACTTTTATAAGTATTCATAAAAGAAGCCGAATTTATTCTTAAATGAAGCAACATTATCGTGTAAGATCCTGGCCTATTTTAGGTAACATGTAATGTTATCAAAAAGTGTGCGATTAAGGTTGCATCCAATACATAATAAAATTATCCATAAAAGAAGTCGAATTTATTCTAATATGAAGTAAAATTATCAATAAAGATCGTGACCGATTTAAGGTTTATATACAATTATTCATACAAAGTGGTAAAATTTATTATTAAAAGTTAAATTATAATTATAGAATCTGAACGATTTTAAGTACATTGAAGACAGTTAATTTTTAAGAAGTCGCCGAATATATAGTGAAATGTAGTAAAACAATCAACAAAGTAGGTGGCCGATTTAATATCACTTGTAATACAATTATCTAGAAAAAGTGACCGATATAAGGTTATTTCTGTATTACTCAAATCTATGATGGGTCCCAAATCTATGGCAGATTCCTAATCAATGGCAAATGTGACGTCATGCCATCCCAAATCTTTGGCAGATTTTTTACAATCCTAATCTATGGCAAATTTGGTGTTTCCAAATTTATGGCAAATGTTGTGCAAATGGAACAAATGTTGAATTTTGAATATTGAAAACGAATGTTGAATGTTGACAACGAATGTTGAATTTTGAAATCAAATGTTGACTGTTGAAATTACATGTTGAAATACAGATTTCGAATGTTGAAAATTAAAGTTTGAAAGTCTATTACCATATCCATTTTCATATTTGTTTTCAAGAAGTCTTTTATAATGCCATTATGTCAAGTTTGCTCTGATGTTTCATTTTTGAAAAGTTCAAGTATACCCGAGAACACGAGGTTTTCCCTCACAGACCTTATTTGTAAATCTACATGTCGCTCATGTTATTCGTCTTTATCAGCCCTCAGACAATCGAAACCGTTAACCATTTCTCCGTGTACACTTTTAATTTCCGTGATTGCTGTAACATGTCTGATATTCACTATCAGATTTATTACTTTAAAAAATTTTGATTACGTAATACATTATCTATAAAAAGTGGCTGAATCTTTAAAAATGTAATAGAATTATGAATAAAAAGAAAGTTATTTAGGGTTACATCAAATACAATTATCTGAAATAGTGATCAAATCTTGTAAAATTTGATTACGTCTTATACAATTATCCAGAAAAAAGTGACTGATTTAGTATGACATCTAATACAATAATCAAGAAAAATTGTCGAATTGATTGTAAAATATAGTAAAATAATCAATAAAGAAGGTGACCGATTTTAGGTGACAGCTTATACAAATATCTATGAAAATAGTCGAAATTATGGTAAAATATAGTAAAATAATTAATAAAGAAAGTGACCGTATAAGGTGACATCTGATACAAATATCTATGAAACTGGACGAATTTATTGTAAAATATTGTAAAATAGTTCATATAGATAGTGATTGATTTATGGTTACAACTTATACTTTTATTTTTATAAAGTGGTCGAATCCTGTAAAATGTAGTAAAATTATCAATAAAGAAAGTGACAGATTTTAGGTTTCATCTAATACAATTATTTATAAAATATAAAGGACCGATTGAGGGTAACATCTATTACAATTGCAAAAAAAGTGGTCATATTTACTGTAAAATGCAGCAAAATTATCAATAAAGCTGTTGCCGATTAAAGGTAACATTTAATACAATGATCTATAAAATATTGTAGATTTAAGGTTATAGACAATATATTATCCATAAAAAGTGGTTGAATCTTGTAAAATGTAATAAAAGTATCAAAAAAGGAAGTGTCAGATTTTAGGTTACATCTAATACAATTTTCTAGAAAAAAAGACCGATTTAATAGTATCATCTTATACAATTATTAAAAAGTGGTCAAATTTTCTGTAAAATGCGGTAAAATTATCAATAACGCTTTTGCTGATTTAAGGTTACATTAAATACTGTAACAATAATCTTTAAAAAAAAATTTGGTCGATTTAAGGTTATAAATAATATATTATCTATAAAAAGTGGTCGAACCTTGTAAAATGTCATGAAATTATCAATAAAGAAAGTTGCAGATTTAAGATGGCAACTTATACAATTATTTATATATAAAGAAAAGGACCGATTGAAGGTACGATATATTACAATAATCGAAAAGTGGTCAAATTTACTGCAAAATGTAGAAAAATTATCAATAAAGCCGTTGTTAATTTAAGGTTGCATCATATACAATTATCTATAAAATGTGGTCGAATCTTATTACATGTAAAAGAATTATAAATAAAGAAAGTGACCGATTTAAGGCTATATCTAATACAATTATATAAAAAATACCGATTCAAGGTTATCTTATAAAATAATCAAGAAAAGCGATTAAATTACCGATTTAACATCTAATGCAATTATTTATAAACCGGGACTGACAATAGGTAACATCTAAAATAGTTATAAAAAAGTGGTCAAATCTAGTAAAAAGTATCAATTAAGCAGTGGTCGGTTTCAGGTTACATCTAATACATAAAAATAATCGTCGATTGAAGGTTATATATAATACATTCTCCATAAAAAGTGGTTGAATCTTGTGAAATGTATTAAAATTATCAATAAAGAAAGTGGCAGATCTAACGTTATATTTATTACAATTATCTAGAAAAACGGACCTATTTAAGGTATCATCTAATACAATTTTGAAAAAAAAATATATAAAATTTACTGTGAAAGGTAGTAAAACTATACATTAAGCAGTGGCTGGTTAAAGGTTACATTTAATACAATGACCTATAAATTATGGTCGATTTTATGTTACATATTAAACACATATCTATAATAAGTGGTCGAATTTATGGTAAAAATTAGTAAAAAAATCAATAAAGAAAGTGGTTGATTTAAGTTTACTTCTTATACAATTATCAATAAAAAGTGGTCGAATCTTGTAAAATGTAAAATAATTATCTACGAAGGTAACATCTATGACAATTATAAAAAAGTGGACAAATTAACTGTAAAATGTAGCAAAATTATCAATAAAGCTGTTGGCGGTATAAGGTTTCATTAAATACAATAATCTACAAATAAACAGCTGCGCCACGAGCGCATGATACGCCCTTCGTCTTGTGTGTGAAGTTTTATGCAATAATCATAAATAGTTTCTGAGATACGGCACGACATGTGAAAACCCCCTTTTTTGGGCAAAAAAACTCAATTACTCTAAAATAAAATTTTGAATCATCACCAAAAAGTATATAGATCTTTAGATTACTATAACTAAGAAGTGTGTAAAGTTTTAAGAAATAACTATAAATCATTTTTGAGATACCGTGCGACATGTGAAAAAAACACACCCCTGTTCTAGTTATAAAAGTCCCGTAACTCAAAAAGTTTAAAACTTATTTTCACCAAAAAGAATACAGATCGTTTGACCATCATAAGAAACAACTATGTTTAGTTTTATGAAATTTGAAAAAGTTGTTCTCAAGGTGCGACATGTGGACGCGGGACAGACAGACAGACAGACAGACAGACGGACGGACGTCGGACATTTGTATACCATAATACTTTCCGTAAAAATTTGGACCGGCGTATAAAAATTACCGATTTAAGGTATCATTTAATACAATTATCAACAAGTGGTCAAATTTACTGAAAAATGCAGTAAAATTATCAATAAAACTGTTGCCGGTTAAAGGTTACATTCAATACAATTATCTTTAAAAAGTGGTAGATTTAAGAATATAAATAATATATTATCTATAAAAAGTGGTTGAATCTTGTAAACTGTAATAAAATTATCAAAAAAGGAAGCGTCAGATTTTAGGTTACATCTTCTACAATTATCTAGAAAAAAATACAGATTAAAGGTATCATCTAACACAATTGTAAAAAAAGTGGTCAAATCTACTGTGAAATGTAAAATTATGAATTAAGCAGTGGCTGGTTAAAAGTAACTTTCTAATACAAATATCTATAAAATATGGTAGATTGAAGGTTATGTATAATTTATTATCTTTAAAAAGTGGTTGAATCTTGTAAAATTTAATAAAAATTTTAAATAAGTAAGTGTCAGATTTTAGGTAACTTCTTATACAATTATCTATAAAATAAGACCGATTTAAGGTATCATCTAATGCAATTATTAAAGATGGTCGAATTTACTGTAAAATGCAGTAAAATTATCAATAAAGCTATTGCTGGTTTAAGATAACATTAAATACTGTAACAATAATCTTTAAAAAAAAATTTGGTCGATTTAAGGTTATAAATAATATATTATCTATAAAAAGTGGTCGAACCTTGTAAAATGTCATGAAATTATCAATAAAGAAAGTTGCAGATTTAAGATGGCAACTTATACAATTATTTATATATAAAAAAAAGGAGCGATTAGAGGTAAGATCTATTACAATAATCGAAAAGTGGTCAAATTTACTGCAAAATGTAGAAAAATTATCAATAAAACCGTTGCCAATTTGAGGTTGCATCATAAACAATTATCTATAAAATGTGGTCGAATCTTGTAAAATGTAAAAGAATTAAAAATAAAGAAAGTGACCAATTTAAGGCTATATCTAATACAATTATATAAAAAATACCGATTCAAGGTTATCTTATAAAATAATCAAGAAAAGTGGTCGAATCTATTGTAAACTATAGAGTAAATAATAAAGAAAGTGACTGATTTAAGGTTACATGTAATACAATTTGCTATAAAAGTGGTCGAATCTTAAAAATGTTAAAAAAAATATCAATAAAGAAAGTGGCGGCTTTGATATGTTGCATCTAATACATTTATATATAAAAGGTGTTCGATTTAAGGTCACGTCTGATGCAATTATCTTACATTAAATTATCGATTTAACATCTACTGCAATTATTTATAAACCAGGACCGATTAAATGTAACATCTAAAACAGTTATAAAAAAGTGGTCAAATCTAGTAAAAAGTATCAATTAAGCAGTGGTCGGTTTCAGGTTACATCTAATACATAAAAACAATCGTCGATTGAAGGTTATATACAATACATTATCTATAAAAAGTGGTTGAATCTTGTAAAATGTATTAAAATTATCAATAAAGAAAGTGGCAGATCTTACGTTACATTTAATACAATTATCTAGAAAAACGGACCTATTTAAGGTATCATCTAATACAATTTTGAAAAAAATTTATAAAATTTACTGTGAAACGTAGTAAAACTATAAATTAAGCAGTGACTGGTTAAAGGTTACATTTAATACAATGACCTATAAATTATGGTCGATTTTATGTTACATATTAAAACACATATTTATAATAAGTGGTCGAATTTATGGTAAAAATTAATAAAATAATCAATAAAGAAAGTGATTGACTTCTTATACAATTATCTATAAAAAGTGGTCGAATCTTGTAAAATGTAAAATAATTATCTACGAAGGTAACATCTATGACAATTATAAAAAATGTGGACAAATTAACTGTAAAACGTAGCAAAATTATCAATAAAGCTGTTGGCGGTATAAGGTTTCATTAAATACAATAATCTACAAATAAACAGCTGCGCCACGAGCGCAGGATACGCCCATCGTCTTGTGTGTGAAGTTTTATGCAATAATCATAAATAGTTTCTGAGATACGGCACGACATGTGAAAACCCCCTTTTTTACAAAAAAACCAAATAACTCGAAAATAAAATTTTGAATCATTACCAAAAAGTATACGGATCTTTAGATTAATATAACTAAGAAGTGTGTAAAGTTTTAAGCAATAATCATAAATCATTTTTGAGATACTGCGCGACATGTGAAAAAAACACACCCCTGTTTTAGTTATAAAGACCCGTAACTCAAAAAGTTTAAATCTTATTTTCACCAAAAAGTATACAGATCGTTTGACCATCATAAGAAACAACTATGTTAAGTTTCATGAAATTTGAAAAAGTGGTTCTCAAGTTACGGTGCGACATGTGGACGCCGGACAGACAGACAGACAGACGGACAGACGGACGGACGGACGGACGCCGGACATTTGTATACTTTAATACGTCCCGTCAAAATTATGACGGGCGTATAGAAATTACCGATTTAAGTTATCATTCAATACAATTATCAACAAGTATTCAAATTTACTGAAATATGCAGTAAAATTATCAATAAAACTGTTGCCGGTTAAAGGCTACATTAAATACAATTATCTTTAAAAATGGTAGATTTAAGGTTATAGATAATATAATCAATAAAGAAGGTGGCCGAATTAAGATTTCATCTAATACAATTATCTTTAAAAGTGGTCGAATCTTGTAAATTATCTTTTAAAAAAGAACCGATTAAAGGTAACATCAATGACATCTATGACAATTATAAAAAAGTGAACAAATTTACTGTAAAATGTAAAATTATCAATAAAGTTGTTAGTGGTTTAAGGTTTCATTAAATACAATAATCTATAAAATATTGTCGATTTAAAGTTATATATAATACGTTATCTATAAAAAGTGGTTGAATGTTGTAAAATGCAATAAAACTATCAATGAAGAAAATGGCAGAATAAAAGTTACATCTCATACAATTATCTAGAATTAAAGACCGATTTGAGGTATCATTTAATACAATTATCTATTAACAAGGACCGATTAAAGGTAACATTTATTACAATTATCAAACAAAATGTAGTAAAATTTTCAATAAAGCTGTTGCCGGTTTAAGGTAACATCTTATACAATTATCAATACAAGTGGTCGAATTTTGAAAATGGTAATAAAATTATCAATAAAGAAAGTGGCAGATTTAACGTTTCATTTAATACAATCATCTAGAAAAATGACTTATTTAAGGTATCATCTTATACAATTATAAAAAAAGTGATCAATTCTAGTCAAAGTATCAATTAGGCAGTGACTGGTTTAAGGTTACATCTAATACAATTATCTATTAAATATGGTCGATTTTATGTTACATCTAATGCATTTATCTATAAAGAAAATCGTCGATTGAAGGTTATATGTAATACAATCTCTAAAAAATAAGGTTGAATCTTGTAAAATGCAATACAATTATTAATAAAGAAAGTGGCAGATTTAACGTTACATTTAACACATTTATCTAGAAAAAAATAACCTAATTAAGGTATCCTCTAATACAATTTAAAAAAAAAATCAAATTTACTGTGAAATGTAGTAAACTATGAATTAAGCAGTGGCTGGTTTAAGATTACATTTGATACAACAACATATGAAATATGGTCGATTTTATATAACATATAAACACATATCTATAATAAATTGTCGAATTTATGGTAAAAAATAGTAAAATAATCAATAAAGAGAGTAATGGATTTAAGTTAACTTCTACACAATTATCTATAAAAAGTGGTCGAATCTTGTAAAATGTAAAATAATTATCTATAAAAAATGGTTGAATCTTGTAAAATGTAAAATAATTATCATTAAAGAAAGTGGTCATTTAAGACTACATATAATACAATTATATAACAAAAATTACCGATTTAAAGTTACATCTTATACAATTATATATGAACCGAACCGAGGTCGCTGATATAAGGTGATATGTAACAAAATTATTTATAAAATATAGTCGATTAAAGGTTACATCTAAAGAATTATCAATAAAGCTGTTGGTGGTTTAAGGTTTCATTTTATACAATAATCTATAAAATATGGTAAATTTATTTTTACATCTTATACAATAATCTAAAACGAAAAATTGTCTATTTAAAGTTATATATATAATATATTATCTATAAAAAGTGGTTGAATCTTGAAAATGAAATAAATTTATCAATAAAGAAAATGGCAGAATAAAGGTTACATCTAATACAATTATCGATAAAAATGACCGATTTGAATTATCATCTAATACAATTATCGATAAAAAGTGGTCGAATTCATTTAAAAAAATAGTAAAATAATCAATAAAGAAAGTGACCGATTTAAGGTTACATCTTATAAAATTATGCATGAACCAAGGTCGTTGATTTAAGGTTATATTTAACAAAATTATTTATAAAATATAGTCGATTAAAGGTTACATCTAAAGAATTATCTATTAAAAGTGGTTGAATTCTGTAAAATGTAATAACATTATCACTAAAAAAGTGGTCGATCTAAGGATACATGTCATACTATAATCTCGAAAAGTTGTCGAATTAATTGTAAAATATAGTAATATAATCAATAAAGAAGGTGGCCGAATTAAGCTAACATCTAATACAATTATCTATAGAAGTGGTGGAATCTTGTAGATTATCTTTTTAAAAAACAGAAGCGATTGAAGGTAACATCTATGACAATTATAAAAAATGGACAAATTTAGTGTAAATTGTAGCAAAATTATCAATAAAGTTGTTGGTGGTTTAAGGTTTCATTTTATACAATAATCTATAAAATATGGTAAATTTATTTTTACATCTAATACAATAATCTAAAACTAAAAATTGTCTATTTAAATTTATATATATAATATATTATCTATAAAAAGTGGTTGAATCTTGAAAATGAAATAAATTTATCAATAAAGAAAATGGCAGAATAAAGGTTACATCTAATACAATTATTGATAAAAATGACCGATTTGAATTATCATCTAATACAATTATCTATAAAAAGTGGTCGAATTCATTTTAAAATATAGTAAAATAATCAAAAAAGAAAGTGACCGATTTAAGGTTACATCTTATACAATTATCTAGAAAAATGACTGATTTAAGGTATCATCTAATACAAATATAAAAAGTGGTCAAATCAAGTTATAGTATTAAGTAAGCAGTGGCTGGTTAAAAGTTACTACTTATACAATTATCTATTTAGTCGATTTTATGTTTTATATAATACTTGTATCTATAAATAAACAAATTGTCGATTTAAGGATATATATAGTACATTCTCTATAAAAAAGGTTGAATATTGTAAAATGTATTAAAATTATCAATTAAGAAAGTGGCAGATTTAACGTTACGTTTAATACAATTATGAACCTAATTAAGGTATCATCTAATACAATTTAAAAAAATTGTCAAATATACTGTGAATCGAGTGAAACTATCAAAAAAGCAGTGGCTGGTTTAAGGTTTCATTTAATACAATGACCTATAAATGGTCGATTTTATGTTACATATAAAACACATATCTATAATAAGTGGTCGAATTTATGGTAAAAAAAAGTAAAATAATCATTAACGAAGGTGATTGATTTTAGTTTACTTCCATACAATTATCTATAAAAAGTGGTCGAACCTTGTAAAATGTAAAATAATTATCTATAAAAAGTGGTACATCTAATACAATAATCTAAAACGAAAAATGGTCTATTTGAAGTTATTTATAATATATTGCAGTGGTTTAATCTTGTAAAATGAAAGAAAATTATAAAGAAAGAAAATGGCAGAATAAAGGTTACATCTAATACAATTATCGATAAA